>NC_135322.1:46107723-46214936 GCF_048772815.1 Callospermophilus lateralis
TCTCCAAATTTGAGATTTCTATCTTATTTCTTGAATCTTGAATCTTTCTTTGATTATTTTCTTTTTTCCTATTATTTTAGTACTGGAGTTTAAACACAGGGGTATTTAGCCACTGAGCTATATCCTCAGCCCTTTTTTAAATACTTTATTTAGAGACAGAGTCTTGCTGATTTTCTGAGGCTGGCTTTGAAATCAAGATTCTCTTGCCTCAGCCTCCCCAGCCACTGGGATTATTGGCGTGTGCTGGACTTTTGCTTATTATCTGTCTTTCCTTTCTCTGTTCCTTATGAGACTACCATATCTCATTGACTCACTTGACATTTTTCAAGTTTTCTAGGTCTTGGTTACTTTTTCCTTTTTTTTTTTTTTTTTAGGTTTGTTTTGCAACACTGCCTCAGTGGTTTCTGATGATTGATCTTTGAGTTCATTTTTTCTTTTGTTTTCTTCTGCCATCATTTCAAGTCTCCTGTTGAATTACTTCAGTGAAATCATTTTGTTCTTTAGCTCCATAATGTGTTTTTTGTTGCTGTTGTGTCTCTTTGTTGAACATTTATTTTGGGGGGGGGGTGAATGTTTTGTTCGTCTGTGTTAGCTTGTAGTTCACTGCATTGCTTTTTTATTAGTGCATATTAATTATTCAAAGCATTGTGTCATAGTCATCTGCGCAAATAACATATTGTGATCATTTTCGTCCTCCCATTACCCACCATTATCCTCCACTCTCCACTTACTCTTATTGCCTTCATCTTCAGTAATAATCTACCTTCTACATTCATGTTGTTTTCTCTTTTCCATTTTAAGACATGACAGAAAACATGATACCTGTCTCTCTGACTCTGCTTTATTTTGCTTTAATATGATGCACTCTAGTTCCATCCATTTTCCTGCAAATAATATGATTTCACTCTTCTTTATAGATGAATAATATTCCAGAGTTTATATCACATTTTCTTATTCACCTGTTGACAGGCATATAGGTGGATTCCACATCTTAGCTATGGAGAATGATGCTATGACAAAAATAGGTATGCAAATATCTCTACGGTATGCTGACTTTAATTCCTTTAGATATATATTGAGAAGTGGTATAGGAGGATTATATGGTTATTCTATTTTTAGTTTTTTGAGGAAACTTCATATTGATTTCCATACTAACTGTACTAATTTACAGTCCCAAGAACAATGTTTAAAAGTTATTTTTCCCCATATCCTTGCCTTCTTTGTCACTGGAGTGAGATGAAATGCCAATATAGTTTTGATTTCAATCTACCTAATGGCTAAAGATGTTGAAAAAAATTCATAGAATAATTGGCCATTTGTACTTCTTTTGAGAAGTGTCTGCTCATTTCACTTGTCCAATTATTGATTAGGTTATTTGGTTTTGTGATGTTAAGTTTTTTGAATTCTTTAGATATTCCAGATATGAATTGTCTGTCAGAAGAGTAGCTGGGAAAGATCTCCCATCCTGTAGGTAGTCTCTTTATCAATTGTTTCCGCTGCTGTTACTGTACTGCTTTTAAAATAAGTATTTTGAATTCTTTGTCAGGTAGTTGAGAGATCTCCATTTCTTCGGGGTTGGAAGGTTGGTTATTGGGTCTTTATTTGATTTCTTCAATGGTATCTCATTCTCTGCTTAGTCAACATCCTGTGGTGACACCTTGCTGTCTGCTTATTTGAAAAAATATAATACCTATTCCAATCTTCACAGAATGGCTTTGAGAAGAAAAGTCCTTCACCAGTAAGTTTACCCAGAAATTATGGGTGGACAATCTGGCAGGCACTGTAGGTGAGCATAGTGCTGAAGTCTCCAGGCTGGCCAGCCTGGGGCCTACTGCAGCAGATAGAGAGAAGTCACTTTATATCCACAGGGATAACGAGGCACCTGAGTTCACAGGAACTACCTTGGTTCTTAGGCTCGCTTAGTTGGGACTATCAACCAGATCCACATTAATGGTTCTAGAACTTGGGTCCTTGGGAACTGGTCTGGCAGTATGGTGAATCTGAAGCCAGAGTTTAAGGAGCCTAGTCTAGTCACAGTGTACATAGAAGCTAGCTTAAAACGTAGATCCATGAGGGCAAGTCTGGTGTTGGGCTCCCTTGGGACCATCTTAGATCTTAGATTCCATAGAACATGAAACTGTGAGAGCTGATCTGGGGCCTGGATTCATTGGTAGACCAATCTGAGACTTTAGAATGAGGCCTGCGTCTGATGCACCAGCCTAAATGACTGCTGTATGAATGCTGGCCTTGAGGTTATGTCCTGGCATCGGACCTTAAGGGTGAATATATGGGGGCAGGCCTATGTGGAAGCAATTGGACTGGAAACTTCATTGCTGGGAGATATCACAATTCCAGTGTCTACTGAGTCTGGTCTGGATGGTGAGTCTGCTGAAGCAAGCTCTGGCTCTGGGTCTTCTACAATTTGAAGTTGGAGCAAGCCTGCAGCTTCGGACCTCTGAAGCTGACCTGCTGCTAAGGCAAGGTGTGGACACTGAGTTTATGATTGCTGGGCTGCAGTCTGAGTCTACAGGGTCCACTCTGGACCCTGGGATGACTGAGGTCACTTGGGCCAGCCTGGCCAGTATAATCTTCATGCCCAGTCACATAAATCTGGTTTTGAGGGATTGGCATTCTTTCAGGCTGGTCTGGCACCTTAGCTGGGCCTTTTCCCATACCTGGCCCTGTAGGGATCAGTGTAGAGGTGGGTCAAGCCTGGATCCTGGTTCAGTGGGACTAGACTGTATCCTGGGGTGTGGGCAACAGTACAGCATGAGATTTCACTGTGGGGGCCCAGTGCTGGCATTTGTAGCAAACATACGTATTGAAGTCTTTCACCATCATTTAAGGAAAGGGTGTGTCTCCAGACTGTGTTGGCCACACCACATGTCGGCCATGCGGGAGGGCTGACATCAGTGGTATAAAACCATTCTTGCTATCTTCTTCCACGCATCTTTTCTTATTTGTGTGTTAAACCCAGATGTTAAAAAATCCTTCAGCTGAATTGCTCAGCTCTTCTGAAGATATTTTTGGCATGAATAATTGTTCAAATAGATGGAATAAGTGGTATAAATACTATTTCACCTTTTGGCTAACATTCCTCCCAGAAACCCATTAATCAACAGAGGATGATTATACAATCCTTTGTCATCTTACTTAAATGTGTTCTCAATTTTTGTCTTTGTCTTCTACCAAAGTATGTTTCAGAAGAAAAAATTTTTGTGTCTCCTTAAGAGTAAATCCTTGGTATCTAAAATTGTATCTGAAATATAAAAAAGCATTAAATAAGCTGGGCCTGTTGTCATGCATCTGTTATCTCAGCTACTCTTGACAGTAAGGCAAGGTGTACAGGAAGTTCAAGGTCAGCCTGGGTGACTTAGTGAGATTCTGAATTAACATAAAATAATAGAGCCTAGAGATGTATCTCAGTGTTAAAGTGCTTCTGTGTTCAATTCCCAGTACCAAAAAAAATAAAAATATAAACAGAAAAAACATTTAATAAGTATCAAATTGGCTTGAAGAATAAAAATCAGGTGTTATTTGAACATTCAGTGAAATAATGGTATGGTTATTTACTCAACTAACTTCTTTTACTTTATTCTTACAGAACATATAAAAGCGTTCCCAAATATCGCATGATATTTTAATAAGTGAATTCATATGACAAGAATATTTTCATGACTCCCAATTCTCAGATAAGAATCTGAATATTAAAGTTTAAGCAATCGTACAGGTCATGCTGTAGGTTGTAAGTGACTGTAACCCAGATGGAATCCAGTTTTGCTGCCCAGGAAACAGCACATAATTTCTATTACCTTAGTCTGAGTGCAGAGAAGGCTTTATAGATTGCTAAGAAGTTTGAGTGTGACCACTAAAAGAAATACACTACACTGGCAAGTGTGAGCACATTCAATGACAAGGTTTTCCATTTTCCTGTTATTGTTCCACAATGCTGAGTCCACATTCATGCCAGAATGCCTGTAAGTTTCACTCCTGGACTTTTCTGTTCTCTTGGAAGAAACAGCATTGCTGGACATAACCAATTCCACAAAGCTCTTGTCTGTAGAACTGGAATCTGGCATAAGACTCACTGAGTCCTCCTTTTGCAGGCTCACCTACACCCTGAAGTCTGTCTCATCTTTCATACATTCTGAATCTAAAGCTACGATCGACTTTTTGAATCTCTAATCAATTTTTTACATTCCCAGAGAAATGTTAACATGAATGATTCTGTATTTTTACAATTTCCTATTTTGAGGGAGAAAGATCCCCTTTAAAATTTTATAATTGAACCATGGCTTACACTTTTCAGACTGAAGTTTAAAAGAGTTGTAGGCAAAGAATGAAACAGAGTAGTTTGAATCAGGCATCACCACCACACTCCCATCTACTAAAATTTGGTTCCAAATGTACTGCTCAGGATACGAGGGGCTCCTTCAGATGACTAATTTTAATATTAGAAGAGTAAAGAGATGGTCAAGGTTGTTTTTAAAAATGGGCCAAGGGCTAATCTCAAGCAGAAGTACCTGAGAGCTTGACTAAATATGAATATTTCTAAGTTCCACACAGAATTATTAGATCTCTGAAACTAGATACAGGAATTAAAATTTTAAACAAATTTCCCCCAGGTGATTGGTAAGCACACTAAAGTTAGAAATCCACTTGTTCCTTGTATCTCTGATCTGTAGTAGCCTGTTTTCTCTTGTGCTCACAGGAAGCTGCCTGCTTCAATCACTAACAAACTCCCTGATTGTACAGGTTTTTATATTTAAACATCTCTTTGTACTAGATTTAAATGTGTGTCTTTGAAGCTGCCCACACATTAGGTCAAAATAAGATCACTTTTGACAATGTGCCTAGAACTCAAAATTCTGGAATCTGTTTCTAAACTGTAAAAAACTGGGATGATCTGGAAGAAATGCAGTCACAGGGAGATCTTTAGGACAACAGAGACCCCCACTGACAGAAAACAAAGCTAGATTATTCCTCAAGACAGAAGAAATGGAATCACTAGCTTTGCTAGTAGATCCTTTTCTGTCTGATTCTTTTACACTGTTAAAAATACCCTATGAATTGAATATGCTTTCAATTCTTAAACTTATGAGAGGTCATGTTTTCTAAATTATGAAAAAAAACTTGGAATCCTAACAAAAAACAATTAAAAGGGTCACAGCAAGTCCCCAATTACACTTAAAAGGTTGGCTGCCAATGGATTATAAAATAGGAAAACCCCAGTGGCTCTGATTGCTATAAAAGATACTTCTGTGTTTAGCAACACATACTTATGCAGTCTAGACTCCAGCAAATCCCAATATAAAGTTCTAGAATCTTCCAGAAGCACCTTATTAATTCTCAACCCATTACATTGGTCGTTTCCTGACCATACCTCAATAGTGACTGTTGTCTCCTGTTATAAACCACCTTTTCCAACTCCTCTCTCCCTCCTCCAACAACTACACTGTTCCTCTTTACCTGGAAAATGTGTACATTTTTGAAGCCCTGACTCAAATGTCTCTTCTGAGTGAAAGTATCCCCAAACGTATAAATGAGTTTTAGGTATATTGGTGAAATCTGTATTTATTTGATAGACTGTGACCAACCTTAATGACAATATTCACATTTTCCTTGGTTGGGAAAAGTACAGTTTTAGTTACCAGTCACTCTTCTGGATATATTCACTGCAGGAGAGATTGTTTGACATAATGGTTAAAGAGGCAGGATTCAGTGTCTGACTTCTGGGTTCACATGCAGATTTTACCACTGACAACTACATGAGAATAAAAGGTAGCCCCTCAGCCTCTCTGTGCTTTAGTCTCCTCTTCTGTGGATGAAAATAGTAAGAAAATATGTACAGGGAAATTTGTATATAATAAGTATATACTATGAAAAAAATTACCATAAGGTTTAAATTGTGGCCACATGAATGGTTCTCAGAACATGTTAATCATTTGAGTCATTTGAAATGCTGGTAATATGAATAGTATTTGAAATATTTTATTAGTTTTTATTATTCCATTTCACAGATGAGCAACTGAGATTTAAAAGTGAAGGTCACCTTTCCCAGTATCATTTACATAACAATAAATATTACCTCAAGAGATGTTTTCACATGTGTAAATGTTTTTTGCCTGCTTTTATCCTATATACGCTTCACTGACTTTATTTTTCTCCTAAGGATGCTAGATATTATTTCCACAATCCTCTAGTTACCAACTCTGATCAACATTACAGAACGCCTCGGCCAACTTACTAAGAGGCAGCACAGATTTTATCACATATATTGTAAAATGGGTTATGAATAAGTATAGCATTCTGTCATCTGGCACCTAATTTAGGGTATTTATATATTTGAAATACTAAATATTCTCTGTTCCTCTATTATTCTTTTATGTCTTATGGTTCTAAACCATCGGGAGTATTGCACTGTTAAAAATACCCCATGAATTGAATATGCTTTCAATTCTTAAACTTATGACAGGCCATGTTTTGATTAAATCACAATATGCCAAAAATATAAGTAGGAATGTATATATTTTTAGGTAATTAACATTTGGAATTAGAGATGAATAGCACTTCCTCCCCCTAACCATTTGGTTGGTGATTATAACTGATATTTTCGTCCAGGCCAATTTTTATCATCAGACTTTCTTACAGAAACTTACAGCCACTTCATATTTTCAGCTGCTGTAATTCATCTGACTTTCTATAAGGACCAGAGTAGACTGAGTTAAAATCTGACAAGAAAAATACCACTTCTCAGGCTTTTAGGCCCCAGTGGTATTAATCAAATGGGTTGCATTCACATATATTCACAATAATTGATGGGGAGGACTAAATAAAAGACTTTGCCTTCTCTTGCCATTGAAATTCTTCAAAATCTGTTGTTTTTGATAGTTCTCACACTCCTACTTTGCTCACATTTTTTTTTTCTCTCATCAATAATGGTACTGACAAAGCTCTACCCAAAGCTACATCCTCAAAAGCACAGATCATGTCATTGATTGGCAAAGCTGTAGATTCCATAGTACTATTTACCCAAGTCAGATAGACTTTTGAATTGGTACTGGAATTCTTCTGATAAATGTATTTACTCTCCTTCTGATGACACTTTGTTTCAAAAAGGGACAACTCCTTTAGTAGGAATATTTGTTCTTTCAGAAACATTTGCTTTCTAAGATACTGTGTTGGGCACATCACACAGGTCATCATAAATCCTGACAACTGCTTACTAATTAAGCACTGTCCTCATTTTATAGGGGAGAAAGCCAAGAATATAAAAGTCAAGTTACTTCCATGAAGTTGGAAAAAACAGAGCTAGGAATCAATCCTGGCTGGGATTGTTTAACTTGAAAATATGATCATGTAATTTGAGTGTCATATCCAAAACATCATTGTCCAGAACCAATATCAAAAATATTTTTTCCTGTTTTCTTCTGGCAATTTTATGGTTTCATATTTTACATTTAAGTCTTTCATTCAGAGTTGATTTTTTTTTTACATAATGTAAGAGAAAGAGTCCCCCAATTTTATTCTCCATTGAAGAAATTGTCATTTCTCCATTGTGCATTGATGGCACCTTTATTAAAGCTCAGTTGGCTGTTATATACCTTAAATATATACTATTGTAAGTGTGCATAATACCTCAACAAAGTTGAAGGGAAAGCTTTTATGTTCTACTTTCCACTCATGATGTATTAGATGTTGAAAATGAAAAAAAAAAAGAAAATAATATGTGAAAGATTGCCAATCCAGTGAGAAAGAACACGTAGGGTTTGAACCATGAAATCTAGCAGAAATGGAAAACTTGAGACAGGCAAGGTGGGAGCCTAAGAGTTGTTCCTGAGTGTACCACACTTGCAGTAAACTCCAGACCCAGACAGTGTTGGACATTATCCACCATTAACCTGTGAGATATGGAATGACTTCATATATGAATCTGAACTTCTCAGGAACATGATGATTAACAGAAAACAGAAAAGGTAAACAGGAGGAAAAGAAGAATAAATTTTGTTTAGATCTTCTTCGTACAATAAGATTTATTTATAACCTTTTTCTGACTAGGTTCTAGAAACATTCAAGTAAATCATATGACAAAGAAAAAACATACAAAAGTAATGTTAGTTAACATCAAAGGATTAAGCAACTCACATAAAACATAACATAACCTCTTTTTATGAATTGATGCTGTTGTTTTTGTTGTTTGTTTGTTTTTGCTTTGGTATACAGGATAGAACTCAGGGCACTTAACCACTGAGCTACATCCCTAGCCTCTTTTTGAGAAAAGATCTCACTAAGTTACTAAGGGCCTCATTAAGTTACTAAGGTTGGGTTTGAAAGCTGATCCTCGTGCCTCAGCCTCCTGAATTGCTGGGATTATGGGCATGTGCCACTCTTCCTGGCACATAAATTATTTTGATATAAATTTTACATCGTCTCACAAATAAACCCAAAGGTAACATTTACTTTGAGTTACTTTGAGTTGATTTCTGTGTTATATTTTTCCTACTCTTCTAAAATTTTCAGCAATGATATATTACTTATAACCTTGAAATTAATTTAAAATAACAAGTATCCTATCTGATTAAGTGATTCCTTTGGCTTAGAAAATATTTATATTTATTAGTGTCATAATTATTATAACAGCAAGTATTCATTCAATTTCAGGTATTTAGTTTCTTAGGGTTTGAACTGAAGTTCTTCTGAGCGATGATTCCAGTGTAGCTCAAATCAAATTTCCCCCCAAAAAGGGTTCATAATGCGGTACCCTTGGCCAGTTACAAAGTGCCATGTTTTCTAGTGTGTTTTCTAGTGAGGTTTAGCCCATACAGTAATCCAGTCTCTCCCCAAGGCCCAGGTCACCACGGAGACCAGGTAAACAGTCTCCTCCAAGGGAAGTAATGCCTGCTGTGTGATGACTTGTACAGACACTGCAGAAGGTCACAGGCACCTTCCCTGTCTCTGGCTGCAAGAGCAGCAATACAGCACCCACTCGTGAATGGTTGTGCATACAATTGTTTTTAATAAGCTCATGTGTCTTCTTATATTAACACTACTTTTAAAAAGTACTAATTTGTAAAGAGCATATTTAATAATGAAGCCATAATTCTGGGAAAATCCCACCTGTGTAAAAATATTCAAGCACTTAAAAGACTGTCTGTCATCTCCATGCATGATGCACCATACATAATTGATGAATCATGGGCTTTGGATTTAGAGACGCTTCACTTGAAAGACAATGATATCTTTTAGCAATTGTGTATCTTACATTCAGATATCCCATACACAGAACTCTGGGTTAAATATGGAAGTACAGAATTATTTTACAAAGTGGTTACAGGACAGAGCAAAAGAAAGTAAATGACCAAAAAGAATGAAGGAAATTTTTGTAAAATGTGCAGAGGCACAATTTACAATTATAGGTAACTAGGGCTCAATCTACTTGGGAAACTCTTGGAAAAGTAGAGAATGTGCCTCCCAGTGATGCTTTCAAGAAGACAAGAAAGCTGGGTGTAGTTCACAGACTCCCGTCCGTCACTGGGGAGAAGCGAATGAGAACCTGTAGAGAGGATGCTAGCAGTGCCTGTGAACACTCTTTCAGCAAGGGCAGATATTGTCCTTCATTCAGACTCAAAGTGTTGGCTCTACACCCATTGGAGGATAGAATCAGGACATCCTACCCATTACTTTGTGCTTGTCCTACTTCCTAAAAAAACCTGAATAATGATAAGAGGCATTCAAGAATTTCCTAAACCACATTTAGAATCTGAGAATACAAATACTATCAGTAGAATCCCCTGTTTAAGATTACCTAAGGAAATGAAGCAATTATAGTATTATAATTCTCCAAATTACTACTAATATTTTCTAGTCATATGATCTATTGGACAGATTGATTCCTTGCTTAGAGATGTACATTTTCCACATGGACGAACAATCAGAATGAGGCTGCTAACCTAGTACCACTGTCAGCAAATGGAACCTCCTCCCTCCCCTCTGTGCTCCATGACTATTTTATCAAGCTAAAAATTAAGTATCTTCAATGGAACTCCCCCAAATCTGTAACAAGATGAAAGGCTTGAATCCACAGATAGATAGCACCATTTCTTTGCCATACTTAAATTATATCTAGCATTATCATAGGATCTAATTGTCTAGAAATCTGGTATTTTCTGTCTTCTTTTGAATCTCAGATCATCAAAGTTTGACAAATCCTTTTTCCAATTTTTTTATGTGTGTATGAGTAACAACTGTATAAGGTAAAACAAAAACATTCCCTCTGACAAACAAATAAACAAACAAAAAATGGTCCACTTTAGGCAGGAGTGCAGATCCATAGCTCTACATACAAGTTTCTCAGCCGCCCTATCCATTGACTCCTGAGGCACATTTAAAGAGCTATGGAGCCCTGGAGCCCTGGAGCCCTGGGAATTCAGTAAAGTCAGATTAATGAACACAGGTGCTGGACCAGCCCCATAGCTACCTGAGATGGAGGCCAGGAGTGGGAGCAAGCACTGAGACATCTGAATGGCATTATTTCCAGTGCTCAGAGTCCAGAGCATCTTATTATACCTCACACAGCTCTCTGATGAGGAAGGTCCTATAAATCTCTTTGGTGGATTTTCACAACACAAATCACTCTTGGTTAAAATTGCTCCAGCAGGATTTAGAGGCAGGAGAAAGCATATTCCCTAACACTACTTGAAGATGAATTGCACCCAAAAGAGGTGTGCTGTCTTAGAGATGCAAGACCCTAACATTCAGCCTCCAAACCAAGTATGCTAGAAAGACAGACCACCAGACAATAACCAAAATAGACAGAAATGGTGTGGTAGATGGAAATCAGAGAAGCTGATAAATAAATAAGTCATGTAAAATATGTAAAAGGAGAGGACATTACTGTATAATGGGAGCTATTATCTGTGCCAAAGTTGTAATTAGGAAAGAATCCAATGTTCAGATAACCAAGCTGTTAATTCTGATTTCAGTTCTTAAAGAGTTGCTTGCTTTTAGTCCTGAAAAAGCAGTCTATGATTTTCCGTGCCCTGAAAAATCATTGAAAGGGCATTTATTTATATAGATTCAATGGGCATCATATAAATGATTATTTTAATCTGATTGAATTTCACCTTACAATAAGGTAAAATTTGAGTGTTTTGTCAACAAGAAGTCAAGCACTTCTTTTGCCAAAGAGAGATCATCATCAAGATTGGATAGTCTGTTTTCATTGTAGGTTAATGTTTGTTAATTTCTCATTAACTTTATAATATTTAGTGCTCTGCAATTAAACAGAAAATATGTTTCTTTTTAAACATATTTTGAAATATAAAGATCTTCCTCTACTACCAAAATTTTAGCACTATCAATTGTTTTTAAATCAAACTGTTTACATCTAAATTAACTTGTTTGATATATTTTGACAGAATTTATCTTATCAACTTGTCTGCATTAGAGAAATGTTTTTTTGAATTGTTTTATATTTTCAAATTTCTCTCTTGTATCAATTATTCAACTCATTTAATCATTCACTTATTTAATTATTTGTTTTCCTAATAAATATTTATTGAGCCTTGACAAAATGTCAGGCTCTGAAATACAGTGGTAACTTAGGCAGACACAGTGGCTGCATTTATAGACCTCACATTTAATTGAACCAATTTTTATTTTCGGTTAGTTGGTAATATTACTCACTTCATTTTACAAGGAGACTAATTTGTGTCAACTGCCTTGCTAACTCTAATTACTCTGACATCCTTGCAAGGTGACATTATTACAGCTATTTAACTGGTATGGAAACTATTGGCTTACATAGGTTAAATGATGTGTATATAGTAAAAAATGCCAAATTAGTCACTAAGTCATACATGGAAACAAAGTCTTCTTAGCTAGCTGAAGAGTAAAATATCTATCATAGCCCACTAAACCTATAACTTTACAAAGGAGAGAAATAATGACTAGATGTCTCATAGATTAGAAGAGGTAATTGTAACTTAGCTCAGGGACAGGTCAGCTCTGCAGCTCAAAGTTATGACAGGCATTAATAAGGGTATCATTCCACTTTTCAGTTAACATGTTATAGGTTTAGAAGGTAAAGCTGACTTTTACAGATAGTCTCAGGAATTTGTGTCCTTTCCCACATTCTCATGTGAGTGAGGCATCCCTCCACTATCTCTACACCATGTTTGATTTCATTCCTCCAGATTTTGGCGCTTGGCCACAGAACTTTCTTTCTTTCTTTTTTTTTTTTTTTAACATAACATCAGAGCAGAAAGAGCTAGGGGTCAATTGCTTTCTCATAGTCAATGTTGTGATATAAAGATCAGAAATTATCCGTGGTCATATATGCTAGCTTGGGGAACAATATCTCCAATGGAAAAGGAAATGTGATATGAAGGGAGAAACAGAGACAGGAATTGATCTAGTGGCATTCAAAGCCCTTCAATTCAATTGCTTTGGATATCTAAAATTTTGGCTTACCCTTTGCTTGATTTTCTTTTTTTTTTAAAAAAACTATTATTTAACTTCTATTTTCAACATACTTAATTTGACTTACTTTCACTTGCAGGTACAACAATCCTCAAGAATAAAACCATTTGTTATCACACCCAAATATTTTTTGAATACTTGTCATTTATTGTTTAAATAAGATTATCCAAGTAATTTTATATCTCTGGATAAGTCTTCTCCTCATCTGTAAAATTCTTAACCATGACTATATATAGTGATATGAGAATTAAATTGGACCTCATTCGTAAAAGCACTTGCGATCATACATCATTCATATTTTTAAAGAATAATAATAAATGAAACAGGAAAGTGCAGGAACCCCTTGAATAGGTCTCCATGGCATCACCTGCAAGGCTCCTTGATTGTGTGCGTCTCTTTGTCTCTTCCGTCTTCAGTCATCCTGAATCACCCACAATTCTCAGGACACATCCTCCAGTCTTTGCATACACTGGTCCTACTTCTTGGGATGTCATTTTCCTTCAATTCCATGATGACTCCTTCAATATTTTCTCATTCTTCCAGATCAAATCATTGCCCACTGTGGGATCATAGGCTTTCACTACCAGTAGAAAAAAGGAAGGAAAACACTTTCTCTAGTTTTTTGGACTTACTACGGTCTTGGGTATCCTCCTCCACCCCTTCCTGGATCTTATTTCAGGCATTAGTCCCGTGACCACTTGTGCTCCTCCTGCTACAATCTTCTAAAGACAATTTTTAAAATCAGTTTTATAGATCTTTTAATGTAGTCTCCCCTAAGATTGTGGAGGTACTAGAGACAAGGAGTGAAACTTATATAACCTTAAGTTCTATCAGTTGGTACAATGCAGAGCACACCAATTGCACTGAACAATTTTGTTTTCTGTGAATGAAATAAGGCATCTTTAATCACTAACCTGTTACATTCTCTGTCTTGCACTATTCAATCATAGTGTCTTATACAACCTTGTTACTCTAAATGAGCAGAAATTCCTCAAGCAAAAACATTTGATTGGTCAGTTACTTTCCTAGTATCCAATACCTAATATCTAGTACACACCTGGTATCTTGTACCTGATCCTTCAGTGTGCCCCTCCTCTTCCTTCCAAATACCTGGGCTGAAATTAGTTAGGCCTGCTTAAACTTTTAATTGATTCATTTTTAAAATTGCATGGATCACTTGTTCCAATCTTGCCTTCCTGAGCAGTGATTCTCCCAAGAAAGTGGAAAAGTCCTGAGAAAACATGTTGATCCATGGAAGAAGGAAGAAAACCTATTATTCCCTTGTCTTTGTCTTCAAAATCACAGTAAGGTGATTCTGTTATGAGATTTTTAGCAAAGAACAAAATGTCGTTGGAATAACCAAAGGTCCTTCCTGAGGTTAGCAATGTGGATGGATAAGATAAAGGGTTCATATAATAATTGCTAGAGTTGTTTGAATTATACTGTGTCACAGGGGCTCTATGACTTACCAAACAGAGTCCTCACTCATAAGTGACTCAGGAAGTAGCTAGTATTATCCTAGTCAGTTAAGATGAAACTAAATTGTTCTTCACTGAAGACAAACAAGTATTCCCAAAGGCAAGACATGGCTATGTCCCACAATTTAAGCCCTTTTCTTTTTTCACCAAAATTTGTGGTATAAATAGCTCTGACCAAATTCTATCTTCATAGCAGCAGCCAGGGGAGCTGGATAAAAATCAACAGTTTATTCCAGTAACAAATTCCTGGGTTCTAACTTATGGGGTCAATGTCAAAGAATTCAAAACAATTTTTCTAGGTGACTTCAATGTGTACACAGATTTGGCGACACTAGATGGCTTTAGTGATGTTCTTTAAAATAAAATTATTGTTTAGTAGTCTAAATTAGTAGAATTTATTTAAATCTGTTCAACAGCATCAGTGAATTACCAAATACGTGCCAGAAATTGACCTAGGTTGTGGCAAAAAGACATTAAAATGACATTAAAATTTAACCCAAGTTGGTAGGCAGCTGGATAGTAATGAATAAATTAAAATGCCCAATGAAAGAAACAGAAGTAAATATGACAAAACAGAGAACAATCACCTCTCCTTGAAAAAGGAGATGAGAAAAGCATCCTCACAGGAGGGGATATCTTTGTTTAAAAGAAAAAATAAGCTTACATTGCTATTTAGTAAGACAGGAAATATTTTGTGTCTTTCCAGCTAAAGCTTTCAGTTCTCATCAGAAAAATAATTTTAATATTTGGCCTTAATAACAAGATCCACCATTCTCTTTATATATGTAAGTATTTATTTATTTATTTATTTATTTTTAAGGTCATCATATTCAGAGAATATTGTAGTAGCTCATAAGAAAGCACATTGATGCCCAAGTGATTTGATTCTTTATGGTTTTCTGTTTGACCTTTTATTTTTATTGGATAACTTTATACCCACATATAGGATATATAATACTGCAGGATAGATTTATATTTTATTCTTTCTCTTTTGTGGATTTAATTGTTTCTTCCCAAATCTCAATTTGTCCTGTGAGAAAACATGATGAATTTTGGAAACCTCCCTATAACTACATTGTCTACTGAAACTACCTTTACAGTTTTCTCTAAAATATCATGAGAGTTAAATTTTAATGATTCCAAGTTAAAACTAGTTTAGAAAAAACTGCAAATGCAATTCATAAGAATATTCATCTAAATTAACTTTCTCATATTTTTCTGTGCTTGTATCCTTGATGAAATTTTTACAAATTAAAAAAAAAGAAATTATATACAAATAGTGAAATTATCTTTGATAAATCGTCTCCATGTTTCCTGATATTATCAGTGATGACCTGAGAGGGCAAAAAACTTTCTCAAGGGTGCAGAGCATACCTAGCATTCAAATGTATATCTTCTCATTCTTATCCCACAATTGTTCAATTATAGCCCACTCTCTCCTAGAAGTAATATCTGGTGAGGAGATCAATGCTTGTAAATAATCTTTAAACCTTCTCAGGTGATATAAAAATAGAAGGGGATATATAGATATGAGGACTGACTTTCTACCAGTGGAAAGTATCATGTCTCAGTGATATTTATTAATTTTGTAAATGCTCCATGGTACCTCACCTTGAGAACAGAGTATATATTCAGGAAGAAGGTAGTTTTTCTTTCCTTTCTCTTTGAGGATGTTGGATAAGAAAATAAATTATTTAAATATTTATTTGATGTATCATGAGTTCCATTACTATCTCTCACTCCTGCCCCTGCCCACAAAACAGAGCTAACATATCATTTAATGTCAGGATCCCAACGTTTCCCTTGCATCTATATTTGAGATACTTGATCTAGATTTCACTCTGTCTAGTGTTTTACCCTGTAGCTTGAAAAATAAGGTGCATCTTTAAGCTAAATCAGGCAACTATTGCAATCATAAGTCAATAAACAAAAGACAAAGTACCAGTGTAAAACATTAGTGAGAAATAAGTACATCACTTCAACCATGGAAGGTATCTCCTGTGCCTTCTGATTTTTTTTTTTTTTTTTTTTTTTTTTTTAATGAAAACAAATGGCACTAGTAAAAGACCAGACATTTGAACAGGAGTAAAAAGAGTTGGTGTTTAACCTGAACCTAGCCTCTTTTTCCAGCATGTCAACAGGACACACAGGTGGCCCTCTGGGTTTCACAGAAGCTCAGATCAGAGAAAAACAGCATGAGACCACAGAAATGCACAGATGCTCTCAGGCTCCACAAAAAAATCACTAGTCAAGGGAACAGTAGCACCTTGGCACAGTTCCAACAAGAGAGCCAATTCAGTAGAGCAGTTACTAATGTCTCCCTTACCAGTTGCTGTTTTCCATTTTACAAATCCAAATAAAATATGTGGTACTTTCCTATGCTTTACTTCCGTAGCATATGAAGGCCACCAAATTCCCTCTTCCTTGCAGTGAAAGCTTGAGAGTACTGCAACAGATGTATACAACAACATTTTCATTGATAGAAGGCCCATTTCTGTCTTTGGCTTGACAAAAAATAAATGGTAGACATTTGTGAAAGCTACATTAAAAGGGGAGAATGTTCCAATGGAGACAGAATCACATTTTCGACTGTCTCAGAGAACAGAAAGGGATTATGGACTAACAAAGGTCACCTCATCTATGGAGAAATTTACCAGTGATATTACTCCTATTAATAAATGGGAAAAATTAGGTCTTTGCCACCTCAGTGACTTCTCCAGCTCCCACCGAGGCAAAGAGTGGGAAGCCACCACTCCTGCACTCTCCTCCTTCCACTACCTTGTACTAATGGCCAGGTCTAAATAAATTTAAATGTCACATCTCTTCTCTGACTCGCAAAATGCCCAGTACCATGATAGGTTGATTTATTATGTGTGGTCAGACAAGAATCTATAGCATAATAGACTATTAAAAAAATTGCAACTATTAAAAATGTCCATATGTTCTCATTGTGCAGATGAGGAAACGGAAATAGAAAGGGGGAAATGACTGAGGATTGATCACAAATAGAATGCATTGAACTCTGTTCTGATTACCTCACTCTCCTCTCTAAGATTCTTCATTGACTTCACATTGAACATCAAACAAATTTTAACTCCTCCATTCCTTTTTTGAGATTAATTTCTGCCGTGTTTTCTATACAACATCTACTCAAGGGCACTTATGGTTATCCTATTACAAGTTTTGTGTTTCCCAGTGTAAGGTTTTCAAACATTACATGCTGTGTTACCAAACTTAATTTCCCTTTGTCCTTACTTAAAAGTCACTTCTTAACCATTACTTAATGCATAATCCTGGGTTTATGTTCAATGCTCTTCCTAGATTGAATGAGATCTCCTGATTCAATTATATTTCCTAATGTCTTTTAAATTTTTTTGCACTTGCCAAAGTTGAATAGAGATAATTATATTTTTAAATTTCTATTAAAAAGTGAGGGCATGATGTAAATGACTGAAAGTTGAATCAAGAATATCAGAAAACTGTCATTTGCAGCAGTCTGATGAAACTGGAGGATTTTGTGCTAAGTGCCAGATACAGACAGAAACCACATGTTCTCACTTATATATGGAATCCAAAACAATTAAACTCATAAAGCAGAGAGTAGATCTGTAGTTTCCAGAGACTGGGGGTAGGGGAGTGGGAACATGTTAATGAAAGCACACGTAGTTTTGTTTAAACAGGAAAAATAAATGATAAGTGTTTAATGGGATGGATGTGTTAATTAGCTTGACGCAGTCATTCCAAACCGTATGCATATATCATAAAACTGTTGTGTACTCTGTAATTAGATATGATTATAGTTTGGCAAAAAAATAAAACTGAATTTCAGTTGTTTGCAAACAATTTCATGAAAGAAAAAGAAAAGAAAAGAAAGAAAGAAAAAAGAATATCAGGCATGAAAAAATCTGTAAGACCCCATCAGTTTCTCACAGAACATAGTCATTCCTGTCAACTTCCCCAAATGACCACCATTTGAAAAATCTCAGTACCATCTCTTATAAATAAGCCCTTCTACAGCCATTTAACAGCCCCTTTTCCACTTACATTTTCTTGTCAGAAATGTTGATCACCTATATAAGAATTATGAGCCTGGAAATGCTACAAAGGAAATTGATTTTTAAATCAGTGGAATAATCATTTACATAAAAACATTTGAAAGTATTTAAATAAAATTGACTTTCTACTTGTATGTCATTTAAATAGCAAAAAGGTTTCAACTTGTGATTTGTACTAGATTTATAATAATGCATTTAAATATGATATTAAACAAATGTTGGGTTGTATAAAAATGGCCAAAGCATAACTGATCTTTTCAGATGACGAGACCCCTGGCTCAAAGTTATTTGCATCTTTACATTGTGATTCTGAATGAGCCTGAAGGCCAACCAGATTAACATCCTCCTTCTATGTCCTTATCTCCTTTTGAATTAGGTGAGAATAGTGAAAACCTACCAGTCAGATCTCTCTCTCTCTCTCTCTCTCTCTCTTTTTTCCCTCTCTCTCTTTTTATTTTTTTCTAATGAGAAAGTTCATCCTGTTCTTATTTTAGTGAATCTTACTCAGACTTTAATCAATGAAGTCTCAATATGATCTTTTCCACCCGACCTGCCTCTCACAGCCTTATGCCTAGTATTTCACCTGAAATAGGATTTTGTTGTTGTTGTTGTTTTTGACCTTTACTTTTATTACTTTTGAAGAAGGATGTCTGTTACTATTAAACATCTATTTCGAACAATTTTATCTGACAAACGGTTTTCACATGGCATGACTCTGATATCTCAGGCCTCAGACCTCAGAGCATTGTTTTATTCACAACTTTCTTGTAGAAATAAGAATTTTTTAAATTCCAACCTTTTTAAATTTTTTTTTAACTTAGATATATGTACCATTGATCATTCTAGTGTCTACTTACATCAGTGGTCTTTCCCTAAAGCAAACAAATCCTCTCTGTCTTTGGAACCTTTCACTTGAAATCCATTGTGGGTTTCTTATTATTACAGAGTGCTTTTTAAAATCCCTTTTAAATATAAGTCTAACTTTCTCCTGCCAGAAGCAGAGCTCAGTACCCCCTGCCACAATTTCCAGTTCTGTAAGTCTCCCATGATTGGAACCAAAGAGATTTGGAACCAAAGAGATCATGAGACAGACAATATGGGAATCATCACAGTTGAAATGATTAATTATGGGAGCTAGGAACTAACTAGTGGATTAATGCATTTTATGGTTAATAATCTGAGTAGATTCAGTAACTGTAGACAGGCTGGAGTAAGTGGGTCACTAGGAGAATGCCCTTGGGAATTGTGTTTTGTGTGTGTGTGTGTGTGTGTGTGTTTGCGTGTGTGTGCGCGCGCGTGCGTGTGTGTCTCTGGGACGCCATGAGCTGAGAAGTTGTCCTTCACCAGAATCTTCCATCTTAGAATTCAGCCTCACCTCAGACCCAGAGCAATGGAGTTGGCCAACCATGGACTGCCGTGGACTGTGAGACCTTTGAAACCTTGAGCCCCCAATAGATGTTTTCTTCTCTATTGTTCTTGTCAGGTATTTTGGTCACAGCAAAAGTCTGATTTACACAACAATCAATCCAGAGATCTGCCACAGACAACTGCTTCCTGATGAGTACATCCCCAGGGAACAGCTAGATAAAACTTACTCAGTTGCTCTACTGATCCCTATATTATGGATGTGCCACAATAACCACTTTTCTATGACAGGGTAACTTTCTGGAATTCCTGCTGGCTTACTTTAAATTCACCAATTAAAACACCCTGAAAGGAACCTATTTGAATAACATCCTGCACCCCGACATAGGTGTTGGTCCACAAGTCCCTCTCTTATTCTCTACATAGTCTCTGGCTTCTCTATTTGGCCCCCGCTTGGGACCAAGGACCATTAAGTAATAAAATCTTCATCTTGTGTCTCTTCCAATCAATAAAGGAATGACTTTTATCTTTAAGACACTAAATTAAAGTTAAAACATCTAGATCTTGAAATTTGTCTGATATCTCTGCAGAGGAATGTTGATCTCTACTTACAGCGTGGTTCAACATCCTGCCATAGATTTTTACATAGATTGAATTCACTTAAAAACTTTTATTCTGAACACTAAATAATACTATAACATTAACCATCTCTCGTTGACTAATAGAAGCACCTGGTCCCTGAATAATCCCTGAAAAATGAAAAAGACTAATAAAATCGTGGTCAATAAAAGCTAGTTCAGATTGGAATATGTTTAAAACGTGTATGGTTAGCCAAATTACATTTTATTTGTATATATATATATATATATATATATATATATATATATATATTTGTATTTACATGTATGTGTATATATGTTGTGTAAAGGGTATATTATATGTATATGTTTCTTACTGACACCCAAACTATCCACATTCTTTTCTCCAAAAAATAAAACCAGATGTAATTGTAGTTTTGATGTTGAACATTCCCCAAAGACTCGTGTGTTAAAGGCTTGATCCCCAGGGTAGCACTACTGGGAGGTTTTACCATCTTTTGGGAATAGAACCTATTAGGGGGTCCCAAGGCAACTGTAGACTTGCCCTCAAAAGGAATAGTGGAACCATGGTCTCTATTTATCTGCTCTTGCTCACAATGTGACCTTTTGCTCTAATAAATGTTCTCCCTTCATTCCTATCTGATGGTCTCACCATAAATGAGACAGTGCAGTCACCCTGCCCTTGAATCTCAAAAACTGTAAGCTAAATGCAGCTTTTTTCCTTTGTGTTAGTCACCTCAAGGTATGTCACTGTAGCAATGCCAAGCTGACTAACAGAAATATTTTCAGCATATGTAATGTTTATCCCATTTCATCCTCCCAATAGTCCTATGAAATATTTTCACTACTATAACACAATGAAACTGAGTTCAGACACATTTATAAATAACTCAAAGTTGCACATCAAATGGGTAATTAAATTCTGATTGTAAAGCAGGATTGTAGAGATGTTTCTACTCACTTATGCATTTTAATCTGTGAGGAGCCATACCTGCAGACCCAATCAATTCAACAAAAGCCCAAGACCTCTATGTAGGTTTTGCCTAATGGTAATTCACTGATTTTTCTAAATCTGGAAAGAGTTACTATCAGGCCATATGCAGTAATTCTCAAATGAAGATTCACATCTGACTACTGGAAGTGTTTCTAAAAGATCTATTTCTACAAAGGAAGTAGAAAAAAAAATAAAGGTTGGCGTTGAAGAGTCTGACTTTACCTCTTCAATCTCTGACAATGGAAGAGAAAAAGTAGTGAGATTTCTTTCTACCGATTGATCATTTTCAATTGCTCTAGGTGGTTGAAACTAGTGGAGAGAGCAATGACAAAGATCTGTCAGAAGGCATGCAAGTGTCTATAATGACTTTCAGAGCACATTTTAGAGACATGAGAATAAAAATGCTTTCATATTGAATGATGGGAAAATTTTAATACCTGTGAAATGTCTCCTGGGCTCCTATTTGAAGGAACATTCATGAAGTATAGTACATCCTTTGCTATATTTCATTGTGTTTTCCTATTCTATAGTTAGGCAAATGGACAATATGGGATTTGAAAATTACCGAGCAACTTGTACTTATCCTGTGAAGACCTCAGGGTCTCCTCAATGAGGCATACGACCTAACTTTCCAGAATGGATACAGGGGTCTCTTTTACCTACTTCTGTCTCAGAACACCTTTAGTTATTTCCATATAACACTGTAATGTTCGTTGTCTCGTTCATCTGCATATTTATTGAGTGTTTGCTATATAGCAGATTCTGTTCTTATTCTAACATTATACTTGCAAATAATTTGAAAATTGCCACTGCTCATTCAATATCCCAGTGAAGAGGATATAGTAAGAAAAAAAGAAAATTATTTCAGATGTTCACAAGTGCTACAAAGAAGATAAATAAGTGAATCCAGAGCAGGTGATTGGAGAGAAAAATAATTTAAATAAAATATTGAGGGAAGATTAAAGTTGGAAGGTAACTACTTCATGGGGACCCAAATAGCAAGAAGGAGTCACCTGATCAACTGGGTCCAAAGTGTTTCAGTAGGAGACAATAATACACCCAAAAGTACTGAGCTGTGAAAGATCATGGTTCTTGTTGTCATTATACAGGGGAAGCTAGAAGAGTTGAAGTTTACTAGGCACGAAGGGTTATATCTGAGAAGAGGCAGGAATACATTCTGTTAGGGTGTGACATGCTTCCTTCTATCTAATGCACTTCAAGTTCTCTGGATAATCTTATCATTTGCCTTTAATTTTCTGAACCTCAGAAAGCAATGCCTTTGACATTGAACTGAGATCACAACATTTGTTTGGAACAAGTGGTAGCAAGAAACTGCCTCACTTCATTGGGGGCATATCTGTATGCATTGTGTTTCACGTGAGCATCTGTCAAGTGAAAATATGTGGGGCGTGACATAGTTCAGAAAGCAACATGGGGAAATGGAAATAGATTGAGAAGGAAGACAGACTAATGCTCTCACCTCTTCCTGCCACTTACTCTCTCTGCTGCTTTGTTCAAGAATCTCCCTTGTCTTCCAACAAACGTCTTCATCTGTAAAGTGACAATGTTTATGGTGGATTTGGCAGACTAGACGATTGATCAGATGAGAGAACTTAAAGGATGGTGGGATGGACCCCAAGGATGAACAACTGTGTTCAGGAAGGCACAGGAAAAGAAAGAGCTGGCAAAGGAAATCATGTACACAACTAGTCTGGGAAACTCAAGAGTGAGCTCAGTGAGCTCAGAATTTGTAGTAACATTCAGAAAATAAAGGAAAGGGATTATTGTTCTCTTCATGGATCCTTTATGTAATAAAGTCAAAGAATGGCTTGGTGAAGAGCTGTGGCTTTATGGGCTTGGTTGTTTTATTTATTTATTTTTTTCATTTGCTCATTAGTGAGAAGAGGTCATGTCCAGCATAGTGTCTGACACATAAGAAGCATTCAATAAACACACCAATGCAAATGGATGAATTAAGGAGAGCACCATATGGACAATTAGCAAAAGCCTTGGTGTTGGATGCAATCCTTCTCTCAGACATTCTTTGTTCAGGTTTCATGTCAAAAAAGAGTCAGTCAGTTTCACCCCATGTTCTGCTGTATCTATGTGGCAGGCATGGTCATTGGTGAAAGCTGGAGAACTATAAAAATAAGTAGTCCAATTTCGGCAGGAGACAATAATACACCCAAAAGAACAGCTCTGAATGTGGAAGTTCTGTAAGAGTTTTTCATAGTGGATTCCTTGGTAACCTGTTTCAGGACCTCCTTGGAAATGTCTTCAAAAATAAGTTTCAGCTCCCGCTCCATCAGATAAGTAAGAATCTCCTAGAATGGGGACTACAAATCTGTATTTATAGAAAGTCATTTAGGCGATGTGCATGTTCTCCGAAGTTTGATAATATCTCTATTAGTGGCTTAAAAGCATTTTGTTCTACATTTGAGTTTTATTTGTAGAGGATGTAAGACAAATCATTAACTCCAATCAAAAACAGAATTTTAAAAACATGAATGGTTCTTAAAAATACACAAAATGATCATTTTGATAAAATTAAATATGAGAGAATTAAACAGAGAAGTGATGAATGTGGAAAGATGATGAATGTGGAAAGACTTTTTAGAGGACAGCAAATTCAGTGCTAATCATTCATGTGATGTGGTCACTCCAAATACAAATTAATCTTTAGCTATAGTAAGAGAAATTGTGTGCAAATCACAACTGGAATAACGATAACTCTGTATATGGCAGAACTGCCCAGATATACTGTGTTCACTTTTAAGTACTAGTTTTTAAAAGGATACCAGTCAAAATAAAAGGGCTTAAGTTTAAAAGCATTGTCCTAGAAATAATAACCAAAGAAACATTTTTTTAAAAAAATTTAGATTAAAAAATCCTATAAGAGTATGAAAAGTAACATCACTAGAAAGCTGATATGAGAGAGTGAATAGATTCTCTCTGGAGGGAATGGAGGACAAGGAACATTGTTAAAAGTACAGAGTAATTATTTTGGTTCAATATAAGGATGATTCTACTTCCTTGTCCTATTTAAACACACACACACACACACACACACACACACACATATATATATGTGTGTGTGTGTATATAAGTTCTGGAACTTATATATTTTATATATATATACATATATATTTTATATAAATTGTTTATAATTGATATCTATCAATTACTGAAATATTGGTTAAAATGTGGAAAATTGATATCTATAATTCTTCATACTTAAATGCATCTTATTTGTCTAAACTTTTGTGATCTTATCCACAGACAGTCGTATTAAAAATATATCATGCCATGGCAAATCTTATAATATTGTATTTTCTGTGAATTTGTATCTGTTATCTTTATGACTTCACAATAGCCCATCGAGTGTTACACCAAAATAAACCATTTCCCTGGACATTGGCTGCATGTTCGAAGAACTTTATATAACAGAAGCTAAAGTACAAAATAGGAGACCTCCAAGTACCAGGGTCTAAGTCTCAAGCCATGTTTTGAGGTCCATTCTACAGACAAGCGTATTTTATAAAGAATAGATTCACAGGTAACAAACACACTACTTTAGGATCCTCAGTAAGCAGAAGAACCTACTGGTGCCCTGGAGGAAAGAATGGTCTAGCTTTAGAAAGAAGAGTAACAGTGACCACTTATGATCATCATGGGGGACAGACAGTACAGAGGGAAGCCATGCCCTGCAGGCCCAGAGGCCCTTTCTGAGATGGAGGGTATAGGGCTGTGATATGAAAGGTTAGACTTAAGGAAGAAAAGATTACCATTTGCTAGAGTAGTCTCCACCTGTTTCCTGGAGGAGAGGCATGAACCAGGAAGAGTCGAGGGCTGTCAGCTATGAATTGTGCTGAGTTGCACACATTGCTAGCCATGAAACTCTCTGCATGCTTATGAATCGGGCACAAAAGGCATTAGAATTAGGATATTCTAAATGTCTAATCTTTGTTATCTCATCGACGCCTTCCAAGAAGCTTGTAATTACTTCACATAAAGTTCCCATTTAACAAATGAAAAGATGTTTAGTCTGCATAGGCCATTAAGGCTCTGTTCTATCTGATAAAGGTATTCTATATCTCCCAGTCTTCCTTTCTTTTGTCCAACCATCTCATACAAACTTAATTTGATAATCAAGCCTTCTGGGAAGACTTTAGAACAGAATCAATGAATGTTCAAGGTGTTTCCCTTAGGCTAATAGCATTTGCCCTGGTAGGTGTGGCATTATACATGCTGGATGGATATTTTTATACTTGACTCTCTTTTTTTATTTTATTTTTATCATAACTCCTAAAACCAAAGATAATTTAATACAGTATTTCTATTTTATTTGCAGAAGGCAACTACTGACAGATTTGGTCTGCTGTGGGGCTGTCTATAATTTCTCACTTATGAGGGTAATTTATGCATGACACTAATTGGTGGTAGAGTGATTATCAGAGCTACACATTGTGTCATTCCTTTCAACTTCTGTGTCACTGTACCCCGCTTTGGTATCTGTCTTTTTTAAACCTCTCTGCCAAGATAATTATATGGTCATATGCAAATCACCCCATACCACCTCTGTGATTTCTGAATGAAAACCAGAAATGGAATTACTGAGGATCTATAACTATTTTATACATATCCTAAAAGGATTTTCAGAATTTAATATAAACGATAAGGTTAAAATTAATCGGAGAGAACAGTTTTAGGACATATTATCAAAAATGAACCTTAATGGTAATTTTGGAGGTTTTTAAACTTAAGTCGAATGAAAGCTTCAGGATTATGCATTTATTCTCTTTACTAACTTCTTGTTAAGGTACTCGGTAACTTGTCCTTTATTTTATGACAAGATACTTGAAAGGTTGATTTGAATGAGTCATAGTCATAATTATTAGGCAGTATAAAAAGGTAATAGATTTTGAAACTTCTCTTTTCATTTTTTTAAGGTCTTAAAATACTACACCATGAACTCTTGCACTACTGAATCTAAAAGAGGGTCTGCGAACTGTCTGACTTTAGGCATAAACCCAAACTCAAAACTGAATGAAAAAAATAAAGCCCCATATTGCTAAACTTAATTCCTATGAATTGTTGCCTTATGTGTAATATAGGAATTCAGGCCACAATTCCTTTCTTTCATAATCACGGCATGATTTTAATATTCAGGGAAGAATGTCACCCAAAGTGGCATCAAAACAAAAATGTGCCTTATAGGGAAGTGGCTACATATTGGACCTGCCTTTCTTTTTACTGCTGTGGCCAAAAATCTTATTAAGTATGACTCTCTTTTCCCCATACCAACATCTGATCACTCAGAAAATAGCCTGGATTCAAGCCTCAAAAAAGATACAGAGATAGCATCTTACAACCTCCTGCACATCCACTTCCTGGTTGAATCCATCAGAGCCTCTTGCCTAGAATAGTAAATAGCTTCCTTAGTGTCCCTGATTCCACTCTTGCCACCCTCCAACATGTGTACCATCTAGCACACAGGATGAATGTGACCTCAAATGTGAATCCCATCAGATTCCTTACCTGCTCAAAAATCTCCAATGGCCTCTCCTCCCGTTCAACATAAAATTAACATGTCCTACACAGTCCACAAAAATCAAGTAAAATAACCATTCATGTGCTGGCTGCCGAATGACCTTTTGGTGAGTGTGGATTTCATTTATGAAGGTAGTTCAATAAAATTACCATAGAGGCGAAAATTCCCTATCACCTACTCATGCTCTTGTGTTTTCAGTTAAATGGAATTAAGGAAAAGTCAAAAAGATTTTTAAAATTGAATAAAGTAGAAATGGTCTGTTATGGTTCATAAGTATGGCGTCCATCAGAAGCTCCCAGGTTAATATTCAGAGGCAAAAAATCAGATCATAGAAGCTGTAACCTAATCAGTGGATTAATGCATTTGATTGGTTAATAAGGACTACTCTACTGCATGGTAACCACAGGCAAGTGGGGTACAGCTGGAGGAGGTAGATCACTAGGGATGAGTCCCTGAAAGGATTTTGTGCTCTGCAGCCCCTTGTCCCTGCCACCCTACTTCCTGGCTCCATGAGGTGAGCAGCCTTTCTCTGCCACCCACCCCCATGCATTTCTGCCATGTTGTACCTCTTCACCTTGGATGCTTAGCAATGGAGTGGTCCATCCATATGGACTGAGACCCTGAAACTGGGACCCAATCAAACTTTCACTCCACTGAGTTGCTCTTGTCAGGTATTTTGGTCACAGCAATGCAAAGCTGACTAGCTCAAGATTAGAGTAAGCGAGCTCAATTTATGATTGAAAAAGTTCTTTTTGGTAAAGTTATTTTAGCCTAAATGTACAATGTTTAAAAAGTCCACTGTCATGCACAGTAATGACCCAGGTCCTCACATTCACTCAGCACTCACTCACTGGCCCAGAGTAACTTCCAGCCCAGCAAGCTCCATTCATGGTTAGCAGCCTGTTCATTTCACCTTTCATAGAATGGTTTTACTGATCCTATTCTATGTTTAATACATCACAATTCTCTGGAGATTTATGCAGGTTCTTATGTATCTATCTGTATTTTGCCCCTAATTATCAAGTAGAATTCCATGACATGACCCACAGTCTATTTAAATATTCACCCCTTGATGGGCTTGTGGATTATTTCCATAGTTTTCCCTAAAAGTTTTATGGTATTATATTTTACATTTATGTCTATGATTCATTTTAATACTTCTATTATGTAAAAGACTTAGTGCTATCTATCCTTGACTGTGGTTTGTCCCCCAAGGGTTCTATTGGAAGTTTGACCTACAGCATGGCAATGTAACAAATGGTCCAACCTTTAAGAAGTGGGACCCAATAGAAGATGATTAGTTTTACTGGTGGCAATGTCCTTAGAATTAGTTCTTGTAAAAGTGGACTGTTGTGTATAAGAGAAAGACAGGCCAGAATCAGTGTCTAGCTTCAAATCTTGCCCTGTTTCATGCATTCCCACCTTGATGTTATCTACCATGTTGTGATACAGCCAAGGGGCCCTGACCAGATGCCAGACAGATGAGGCCATGGAACCTTGAATTTTCAAATCCCAAAATTATGAGATCAATGAACCTATTTTATTCATAAAATACCTAGCCTCAGGAATTTTGTCATGATTATAGAAAACTAATATAATTTTAAAAAATTCTATCTCTAGCAAAACTTGTTAAAAATGTTCTTTTCATTGGTGATTTTGTAATCAGTTGGTCATAGTTCTGCAATCCATTTCTAGTTTGACAGATCCATGAATCTATCCTTCTACCAAATTCACAGAGTCTGTTGATATACAATATGTTCAAATCAGTAGATTAATTCTGTCCCCTTTGTTCTTCATTTTCAAGGGTTTTAAAAATTATTCTTGTCTTTTACACTTTCCACATATATTTAGAATAATCTTGCCTACATCAATAATAACAAAAGTATCTTGCTGGCATTTAGGAGTTGTGTATACCTGCACATGAATTTGAGGATAATTGATATCTTCATTATTTTTACTCTTTAGATGAACAAACACTATATGCTCTTCCATTCACTTAAAGGTCTGTCTGTTTCTTTGTTCTTCTTTCACCAGATTTTTGCAGCTTGTCGATTATAAATTGTGAACATGTTAAGTTTACACATACTTCACTTTTAGATAGATTTATAAATGGCACTATATTTTTAATATCAATGATGGTATTTTTAATATCAATGATGATATTTTTTAAAGAATTGATTCATACAATCATAAAATGCTTTTTAAATATTTTTTGTAAGCTATAACTTTGCTGAGCAATATATTAGTTCTGGAATTTTATGGTTTAATCAGGTTTTGGCTGAGTGTGTTTATTAGTTGTGGATTTCTTTAGGCTATTTAGGTGACTATACCATCTGTAGTAGGGACCATTTTCTTATTAATTTCCTCTCTGTATACATTCTATTTATTACCATAACACTCTTGTTATAATTTTCAGCTCTGAGTTGAATAAAAGCAATAAGAACAATTATTCTTGTCTTGTTTCTATACTTAGTGAGAATGCATTCAGCATTTCAACATCAGGTGTTTCATTATCTGTAATTTTTTGTAAATTTTCTTTATCAAGGTTTAAAATTCTCAATTAGTTCTTCTTAGAGGACTACTCAAATTTTTTGTTACAAATTATGTGTGTTGTGATTGTTTGTTTATTTTTTAAGGAATTGTTTGTTTATTTTTTAAGGAATTGATTCAGTTCATTCAAGCTCTAAAATTTATGTTTGTTGTGCTGTTTGTGGTAGTTTCCTTATAGCTAGTTTGATTTCTGTAGGGTCTGTAATGATATCCTCTTTCCTAATAATGGTGATCTATATCTATTGTCTTTATTAGTATTGGTAGAGATTTCTGAATACTATTGACCATTTCTTTAATAGACTAGACTATTTCATTGATCTTATCTATCATTTTGATTTTGATTTCATGGTTTTCTCTGTCTCCTTTTCTTCCTTCTATTTATTTTCATTTTATTTATTTATTTGTTTTAGTTTGCTTGTTTTCAATGCAGTGTGGGCGATCAAATCCAGGGTGTTATGCTTACCATGCAAGTTCTCTTCTAATGAGCTACAACCTAGACCCCTTTCTGTAGGTTGTTGGGGGTAAAACACTAGATTAAATGCTTACTTTTCTAGCATATTCATTTTGTGTTAAAATTTCCCTCTCAGTACTGCTTTATGTGTGTCCAACAAATTTTGAAATGCTACATTTCCATTTTTTATTCAATTTAATTAAGTTTAAAGTTTCCCTTTTGATCCACATATTATTTAAAAACACATAATTTACTTTCCAAGTTGTTTATAATTTTCTTGTTCTTATTTCTGTGAATTGATTCTATCATTGTCAGAGAACACACTGAATGTGTTTGATAATTTTGCATGTTGTTGAGGTTCATTTTGTAGCTTAGGCAACTATCTAAGTTGGTATATAGTCTGGTTACTACAAAGATGCACCTTCTGCTATTGTAAGATTATGAGTTCCATAAAGGCCAATTGAATTATGTTGGATAATTATATTGCCAAGATCCTTATCATGGCTGTTTTATCTAGTTATTCTATCAATTTTGAGATGATATTGAATTTGCAAATATAGTTGAGGGATATGTCTATATTCATCATTCTTAGTTTTGAAGTCATGGATTTTATAGCCATTTCATTTAGTGCATACATTTGATTATGTTTTCTTGGTAGCGTTAGACTTTTATTGATATATAATATCCCTCTGTGTCTCTCCTAACTTTTTTTGTTCTAAAGTGTATTTTGTTGGATATTAATTAATGTATCATTTTTTATCCTGTAATATTCAAGCTGTCTATATCATTATAACTGAAATTTCATAAAAAGCATATGCTTCTATTTTTCTAATACCTACTCTGCCATTATCTTTTAATTGGTGGATTTACACTATTCACATTTAATGTAGTTATTACATTTTAGCATTTAAGTCTGCTCTTTTATGTTTGGATATTTTAATTGATCTATTTTCATTTTCCCACTATCCTGTGGGTTATTTTTAAATGGTCTTAGAATATAATTTTTATATATGGTGGTTTTGAGTGTTAATTTTGTATAGCTTTTATAGAGGCAGCTTTAGATACTACATTATTGGTATATAACATATCATAATCCACTGGTATCCTCATTTTATCAGCCTCAGTGAAGAGTAAAAATTTACTTCCATTTTCATGCCTTTATTCTTCTACTAATTCTATTAAGAATTGCCTTCAGAATTTCTTCTAGATACGTGTAGTATCACATGAACAATGTTACAAACAATGTTTGGTTGAATCATCATACATAAGTTAGAAAGTTTAAGAAAAAATTAAAAAGCAATCCATGTGTTATAATCTGCTATCTTTCCTAATGTTTGCAGTTCCTTCTTTGAGCATTTTCTTCTGTTTAGAGACTCTCCCTTAGCTATCCTTATCAAATAGGTCTGCTGGCCATAAATTCTCTGGGTTTTCTTTCCTCTGAAAATACCTTGCTTTCCATTTTCACTTCTGAAGAATATTTTCACTGGGTATAGAATCTCAACTATAGTCCTCTTCTTTCAGCATGTATATAAAAAAAATTGTGTCACTTTCCTCCTGTTAGGCCTTGATGGATTCTGCTGATAAATCTTCTAAAATTGAATTTGTGTTTGCTTTGTTGAAGAGATATTATTTCTCTTTATCTCTACCTTCGAGATTTTTTCTTTTAGCTTTTCATTTTCAAAAATTTACTCTAACAAATCTGAATGTGAGTTTGGGTCTTTCCTACTTGGAGTATGCTCAGTTTTCTGAATCTGGAGGTATATGTCTTCTGTCAAATTTAAGAAGTTATCAGACATTACATGTTAAGGTCCATATTTCGTTCTGCATTCTCTAAAAATATTTTCATGACACTAAGATTAAGTCTTTTCTTATAGTCCCACATAACTTCAATGCTTTAATTATACTTGTTCAACCTTTTTTTCTTGTGTTTATATTTCGTTGTTGTTTCTGTTGTTGAACTTCTAGTTCACTGATTTCTTCTTTTTCCCCTCCAGTCGTATGTTGAGCCCAGCCACTATTTTTTTTTTTAATTTTGGATATTATTCAGTTCTAAAATCTTATTTGATTCTACTTTATGATTTTGATTTCTTTGATAGTTTTCTATTTTTTCACTGCAATTTTCGATTTCTTCACTAGTTAAAGCACTTTCATAATTAATTTTTGAAGCATTTTTATAATGTTGCTTTATCATACATATTTATCAAATCTATTTTTTCTATTATGTTCATATGGGCATCTCTTGATTTTCTTTTTCAATGAGAAATCTTCCTGATTTTTGCTATGTAGGTAATTTTTAAAATTGAAACATGAACATTTGGTGTCTAACACAATATTCTACATCTGAATTAAATGTTTAGTTTTAACTGGCCTCTTTTGATGCCATTCTGGTGGAAGAAGAGTGATTGCTCTACATTATAATCAGATGAGTTAATAATTCAGTTTCCCTGCTGGACCTTGTAGATATATATGGAGGGCATTCTTCATTCCTGATGGATGGAAGTTTGGCTTCTGATTTCCCATGGGTATCTAATCTTGGCTGGAAGAGTTAAAAGTGATCTATTGACTGTTTCTTTTGTGACTTCCCCTAACATCACTGGTGAGGTTGGGGTTGGAAATATTGTCTTGTTAGCACTGGGCACTAGGGAGATTTCCAGGGAATTTAGATTTTTACCCTTGACAAATTGACATAGATGTCCTAACCCAACTGCTGGTGGTGGGATAAGAGAGCCATGGTAGACAGCTGGGACTTCTACCTCCACATAGTGTAGAGGAAGCCCACACATCCCCTGTTGAGCGAGGGTCAGCTTCATAATGCCCATCGGAGATGAAAATCCCTCTTGTTTCCCTAGCTTTTCAGACACTATCTGGGAAATAGAGTTAGAGTGCCTTGGCAGAATCTCATATGGTAGAAATCTACATTCTACATTGGGTCATTTGTTCTTTTATGAGTGAGGTAAGGACACAACTTTTCTTGCAGTGTTTGGCTGAAATAGAGCAGATATCCCCTAGATGTTGTTTTAACTCTTTTTCTGGTCTGTTAACTAGAAGACCAGGGTTTTATTGGAGTTATTTCTGTCTATGCCCATTGGCTTTTGGCTTGCTGGCTTCCTCCTCTCTAATTCTGAATATATGAGAAGCAGAAAAAGAAAACTAAAAGGGTCCATTCCTGTGCTGTTTCTTGAGAACCAAAGTCTAAAGCTTGTGTGCCTTCTTCCCCTATTCCTATGTTCACCTTAAATATCATGCCCCAGACAATTAGTTATCCTTACAAAAAAGGGGAAAGTATGCCCAATCCATCTTCCAGAAAGCAGAAATCTCTGCATCATCCATTTAAGTGATCTTTCATTAACTCTCCTCCAATTACCCAGACTGAGTGAACAATCTGTCCTGCTAGAACCCTAGCTGAGATATATTATGTTGTTGTTATTAATATTATTATTATTATTCTCTGGCTTTTATAGAATTTTTAAATAAAATCTCTAAGACAAGGTGGGCATGGTGATGCATATCTGTAATCCCAGCAGCTCAGGAGGCTAACTAGTACTAGGAAAATTTTGTCCTGAAAACAACTCACATCTGAATGAGACTGTGGCAGAGCAAGAAATGTAGCAGGATCACAGTGACTCAGAACAAATAAGAAGATGAAAATACTTTGAGACTTGGAATTATTCCCCATTGCAAATAGTGATTACTTCTGTCTTACCATATAAAGTATATTAGGAGAATGCATTTCTCACCCTGGACTGTGGTATTCTTAAGAATACAGACCTGTTTTTATATGTAAAGTACATAGCTGCATCCCTCAAAAAGGAAAAGGAGATTTATAAAAAAAAAAAAAAAAAAAAAAAAAAAAAAAAGTGAAACACAAAAACCAAAACAAGAGAAAAGAGAGAGAAAGTGACTGCTAAGACTTTGGGAGTTATTCTCCATATACCTACATAGGGACGTGTATATGATAAATTTCAGAAATTCTGGATGAAAAATTATTTCATAGCATAATGTTTCTTGAAAGCAACATCTTTAGAGGAAAATTATTTTCTTGCTAAGACTTGATAAAGTCAATAAAATAAATACTACATAAAACATTTCAAATATACATTGGCTTTTGTGAAGGATAAAGTAGACACAGCAGATAGGAGCTATGTAATTAAAGTAGCTGAATTAATGGCATTGTCTGGAAGGATATGCATTGTTTCTTTATCGTTCTATCTTTTTTTAAACCTTAATTTCAGCTAGCCTCCAGAGAACCTTTTCTTTCTTGGCCAATAAGAAGCTGCCTTACTTTTGTAATTTTTTTCCCATTATAAGTTAGAGCCTTCTGAAATCATGTTTCTGAATTGCCAGTTAATAAAGGTCAGTCATCCAGGAATTTGATTGGTTCGACCTGATTTCATTAGGTATGATATGGTAATACAGAAGATGAAGAAAGCCCATCTTATTAAGATCAGCAATTTGAAAGCCAAGAATAATTTTGGGATAATAGCATGCAGAATTCTTCAAGCTATTGAAGTGTACAGAAGATGTTAAAATAAACTATGGTGTTCTAAATGGAGAATTCATCCTATGCAAAAAAGATGAATTTATGCTAATTGTTCATTTGGAGTGGATAAAATTGCCTTCTACTTTAGAAAGCACTGACCTCATCAGGGATTTGTGAAGTTGGAAGATGAAAAAAAAAAAGACACTCTTCTTATTTTTAAAGAACAGAAAATAATAAGTAAAACAAATCGGTAGCACAACATGTAAAAATTCAATGATAGTATGCATATATATTCAAATATATACCAGGAGGATATATAAAAGAATCCTATCTAAATACCAATAGTCACATTCATCAGTCATTTTCACATATCATGTAAAGAATTTCATTTCCAATGTGTGCATTTATTAAAATTGTGAATTGCCAGTAGAAAACAGCCAAAGTAAAAGCATTCTAGCCTTGGTTGAAATAAATTGAGGAGTATCAAGCATGCAGGATCCTTGCCAAAAGATGAGAACATATTGTATCAGAATAGAGAAGTTACATTCTCAGTAATTTCAAACACTTTTACACTATCAGGCAGTAAAAAAAATAATAATAATAGTTTTTTTTTTTTGCTAGAAATATCTAGAGAAAATAAATATTTAAGTCACAATGAGGAAGAAAACTCACAACATTAAATCCTTAGAAAACCACCAAGAACACACAATACTGGCCAAATAAATTCACAGGGGAAGCCAGGTATAATTTTGTAACTGGAAGAAATATACACAGACACGATTTGTAGTATCCTGCACATATTTGCTAGGTAGACTTTCCATACCTTCTTTTCACCCTTCAGGATGAAGATATTAAAAGATATTTTATACAAGAGACTGACAAATTATTTAATCTATCCCCCACCCATTTCACAAATAAGAAAACTGACATTGAGAAAGAGTGCCTATGGCTAAGACAATATTTACATTTCTTTATCATCCCAGGACTTTAAAAGACAAAATAGACTGACCCTATGAATTATTTCATGTGAACTTTCAGGAAGAAGGTGACAAATAAAAATTACACTGCTTGACAGACCTTACCAGCACCTCCTCTAACAATGGCAAGGTAAGAAACATTTATAAATATACTAGTCATGTAGAGAGAAAGAAGGTGGCAGGGGTATATCTCTTCTCACCAGACATTTGCTATCCTACCCCAAGTTACAAATTAAGTAATTGACCTGGAAGGTTTTATGTAAGATTATATGTTTGAAAGTTCTATGTTGAAACCCATTTATGGTGTCTACGTTGTTACACTGAAATTAGAATTCTGCACGGTTTCCAAATGCAACATTCAGTTGTGCAGTATTTTCTTATTGGCTTCATTAAGTTGTCAAATCCTATGAGTTCCATTCCTTAGTGTACACTAAAGTAGTGTACAACGTCCAGCCCCCAAAAGCTAGACTCCTGAGCTAAACTGCTAAAAACAGGATCCAACTTCAGTCTGAACTAAAAAGTTATGCATTGTTAAAAACTGTGTGCTTTAACAATTAGAAGAAATTTGCCAGAGAAAATTATTATATCACAGTGTTACCAAATGATTTTGGATTTGAATATCAAATAGAATCTTTCAAAATTCATACTCTATACTGCATGCTTTGTAGATTCATACTCTATACATCATGCTCCAACAGTTGTGATAGTGTAACTTGAGCACTGAGCTCAGCAGAAAAGAAACTTAGACAATTTCTTAAAATAAGGTGAATATATCCTACCCAGAGATTGTGTTTCTTTTAAGCACATGCACACACAGAGAGAGAGAGAGAGAGAGAGAGAGAGAGAGAGAGAGAAAATTATTGACAGGCTAATGGAAATGGTTCTTTCCACACATTATGTCCATTCCCTGTGAGTTTCAAAGTAACACAAATAATTATAGTAAAAGAGTAAAACGACCAGAAAGCTGTTTTAGAACATGTAATTGCCAGCATTTTCCTTAATACAGAAGGACAAAGGCAGATTACCCAATCACTTGGTGGAACTGGGTTGGTATCTCTGCAGTACAGTGCAATCTCAGGTTCTGAAATTTAACCCCTATGCTCCTGTGTGTCCATTTTGCAGTTGAGATAGTCTTAAGGCATATGAAGTGGCAGATCGTGTTTAAAATGCAAACAGTTGAAAAAAAAAAGGTGGTGTTTTATAAGTTGTTCTTCATTCTGCTTGAGGAAACAACAGTCAAATGACCCTTGGATAGGAATATTTGAGGCCATTCATTTTTTACTATAACAACCTTTGAGTGAATAATGCACAAGAGTATTTAATTAGGCATTAAAAATAATGTATTTGAAAATATGATTAAAAGCCACAGAATTGAATTGGCAAGTCATCTAATCAAATTCACCAAAAATTGTGCTTCAATGGTACAACGAAGGGGAAAGACAACCTTCTCTTCATTTGGATTAATTTATTCTACATTAATTTATTCAAAATTAATGAGTTATTTGGGTAATAAAGGAAGAAAGCTAATGTACATTTTTCAGTCTATCAATAAATGCAAGAATGAAATGAAAATTAAATCACATAAGCAACTGTTTTTATGTTACCCTGTTACTCTGAATTATTATTTTAATAGAATTTTCAATTGGCAATTAGAGAATTATATTTTAGGAACTTGGTGAGTCACTTTACTTCAGTGAGATTTGGTGTGCTGTTTAAAACATTGGGGAATAAAACTAGATCTGTAATTTCTATACATGATGTAGAAAACTCTCAATAATTGTGAATTCATCAGAAACCACAGTAGGGAAGGATGGAGGGAACTAGATAGAGGGGTCTCTATCCAAACCATAATTCAGACAGCAAGAGCTAGTCTGATTTTAATGGTTTCCAACTGCCATTTCTATTTCTACCCCTCTGTCTGTTTGTCAGAAGATGTTTCATTTAAATGGCTTCACGCAAAATTAGATTGCACTTGACATTTAGAATGCTTGATGGATTTGGCTTCCTGACTTGGAAATCAGGATATGTTGTCTCCTTTCAAATTGTAATGAGCAGTATGGTACGGGGTTTACAGGTAAACTACCACAAAGTGGGTTATCTATAGGAACTAAAAGTAGGATTTTTAGTCTTCAATTTAATTTTTTTTTCACTTAAAAGGGAAATACTTTTATAAAATCCAGTATAAATGAATGTTGTATCCTCAATTATTTGTTGACAATGTTTTTAAAGGCAAACACAATCACAAAACCTGTAACGGTCATTTTAAACTTTACTTTGGATTTTTCAGATACAAAACAGTTTGGAATAATTTTAGAGTGAGTAAATATATACCCCCCAGACAGTTTCTAAAATTACGATTTTACTATAGCTGCTAGCACATTGCTATCCATTTATAGTTTGTTTAATCTGTCTAACAGTTCATCTTTTTTGTATAAGTGTAGGTGCATTTCAGGGTAAATTGTTAGATTAGTTCACTAAATATTCTAGAATTTATTCCTGAGCTAGTGTGAGAAATTTAGGGACAGTATTTTTTTACGGAAAATTTGTACAACTGAAAACTTATGTCAATATTTGATGAATCTTTGAAAATGCATAAACCTGTATCAAACTATAGAACATTGCCATCATTCAAAAAAAATTCTCTTAACCTTTCTCTAAACCCTTCACAACAGTGAATCATATCATATACACTCTCTGCATAAATCTGCTTTCAATTACTATAATATTTTGATATTCTTCCATATTTTTTTCATGTATCGGTAATGCATTTCTTTGTATTACTGACAGTGTTTCACTGTGAGAATAAAATGTTTTCTTTAAAATATATTCTTTTATTGAGCTACTTGGATTTTTTTCATTTAGGTATAAAATGAATTAAGCTGTTGTGCATAATTTTATAAATATTTTTCTAAACCAATATTTTTTCCTTAGATGAATATGTTGGAGTAGAATTGAGATTACATAGTAAGATAAAAGCTTAATATTAATAAGAAATTGTATAGAGTCTCCCAAAGTGGCTGCACCATTGTCTACTCCCATCCCAGTAATGTATGGAAGCTGACTTTTGTTAGCAGTCAATCTTTTTATTTTAAGTGGGCACATGGTGCTATCTCATTTTGATTTTAATTTTTGGTTTCCTGATACCTAATTCTATTAAGAGCTTGTAGATTAATCGATTATTTGCATATCTTAGTTTTTGAAGTGTTCGCTCAAATTTTTGATCACGTTTTTCAGTTGTCTATTTATTATTGAAATTGTAGTTCTTTGTCTAATGTCAATATCAGTTTATCTTGAAACTCTCTTCTTGAAAATAATTGTTTTAAGACCTTAAAAAAATAGCTGGATCTATGATCAGGATGTCACTGGATCTATAGACTCATTTGGAAGAACTGATATATTAGCAATATTGAGTGTTTTAACCAAAGACTATGTCATACACCTTTATTGACTTTTCTATTTCCACTTGGCACTTTCAGTAGTTGTGACAGCTTCATGAATTTGTTTCATTAGTTTCTAAATTTTTATACTACTTTAAGTAGAACTATTTACTTTTAATCTTATTTTCTGATTGCTGCTAGAAAACAAAAATGCAGAACAATTCTATACATTAACTTGTAACTTGGGAACTTACTAAATTTAATTGTGAGTTCTAATATTTTGTGAATTGGTTAATATATTCTGTATAACTACAAATGCAAATAGAGACAATTTTACTTTTTCTTCTCAATCTTTGTGCCATTAAATTCATTCTCCTGCTTTATTTCAATCAATAATATCACTTTATATAGTGCTGAATTGAGGCAGGATAATGAGCATACATCATCTTTCCTATTTTGCCAGAAAATCATTCCATATTTGACATTAAGTAGCTAAAATGGCTATAGATTTATTTGGAGATGCCCATTATCAAAGTGAGAAAGTCCACTTCAATTCTTTAGTCATTCAGGATTTCATTTGCTTGTTTCATACTGCATGGTTATTACTTTTTAAATTATTTTTTCTGTGTTTATTGAAATTGCCTTTTTTTCTCTTTTATTGTAACATAGTAAATTGGATTTTTTTTTCAATGATAAAGTAATCTTGTGTTCATTATAAAACTTTTAATAAATTTAAGTATAATCCAAATATCACAAACTTAATGGTGACAACTGCACATCATTGTGCATATCTTTAACACACTAATTCCAGAATATTTTAAACAACTAAAAACAATCCTGCCATAGTAGTCATTCTACATTGTCCTCTCTCCCAAACCACTGGCAACTCCTAATCTACTTTGTGGCTCTATGAATTTGCCTATATTGGGCATTTCATAAAAAAAGTGAACTCAAAATATTGACCGTTTGTGTCATGCTTTATTAACAGAGCACAATATTTTCATGGCTTATACATACCATTGCATGTATCAGAATTTCATTCTCTTTTACAGCTAAACAGAGTTCCATTGTTGGATAAACTATACTCCTATATTTACCCATTTGTCAATTGATGGGCTTTCTATTTGGGGGCTATTATGAATAATGCTTCTATGAGCTTCCAAGTGCAAAAGTTTTGCATGCACCTATTTTTTTCTTTTTCAGCTTTCTTTGTTACATACCTAGAAGTGAAAATACTGAACCAGCTGTTTACTCTGTTTGTCTTGAAAAATTTCCAGACTGTTTCTAAGTGGACTGTACCACTTTACATCCTAATCAGGAAAAAACAAATAAAAATGCCCAGACCTTAAGCAAAACTTATCATTGTCCATCTATTTTTATTAAGGCTGTCCTGGTGGACTGGAATGTAAAGTGCTATATCACTGATTTGTATTTCCCTAATTACTAATAATTGAACATTTTTCACATATTTATTAGTGATTTAAATATGTACTTTGAAGAAATGGCTCTTCAGATCATTTTCCCAACTTTTCCTAGAGATATTTATACATATTGTGTTTATACATATTGGATGCAAATCCCTTCTTTTATATATGACTTGAAAACATTTTGTTATTCTTCAGTTTGGTATTATTTTTACTTTTACTTTTAGTATTAGCATACTATGTCTTTCTCCATTTCTTTACTTAAAAAATTAATGAGTAGTTTTAATTTACAGGAAAAAAATTAGTATAACTTACAGAGAGTTTCAATATACTCCCTTCCCCCATTGCAGTATTATTAATGCCTTGTATTAGTGTGGTTCTTTTGTTATAATTGATGACCCAATATTGAAGCATTATTTTTACCTAACGTATATAGTTTACATTAGAACTCACTCTGCATTTTACAGTTCTATAGATTCAGAAAAATGTATTCATGAATATTCCATTGCCATCTCATATAGAATAGTTTAACTTCTTTTAATATTCCTGTGTTTCAACTACTAATTTGTCTTTCCTTTTTCTACCTCTGCACCATGGAAAACAACTGCTTGTTTTCTGTCTCTATAACTTTGTTCTTTTAGACTTTCATATAATTTGAAATATATGGAACTATATAATATGCAATTTTCTTTGATTGGCTTCTTTTGTTTAGCAATATGTATTAACATTCCTCTTTGTCTTTGCATGACTTGGTAGTTGGTTTCTTTACATCTGTGAACAATATTTAATTACACAGAATCATCACAATTATTTCATCCATTCACCTACCGAAGAAGATTTTGGTTTCTTTCAAGTTTTACTAATTATGAATAAAGCTGCTATAAATATTCCTGTGTAGGTTTTTGTATGCACAAGTTTTCAATGGATTTGGGTGAATATCTAGGAGTGAGGTTATTAGATCATATGCTTACATTATGTTTAATTTTGAATATGGGGAATATCTTTTCAAATTTCTTATTAGTGTCCTTTGAAGCACAAAATATTTTAACTCTGATGGAGTTCAAGTTACCCATTTCATTTCTTTTGCTGTTTGTGCTTTATATCTTCTATCTAAGAAATCATTATGGACTCTCAGGTAACAAAAAATATGCCATGTTTTACTTTTAGAGATTTATAGTTTCAGTTCTTACAATTAGGCTTATGTTCAGTTTTGGAATAATTTTTGCAAAAAAAAAAATCACTTGACCAAACTTTCAGTATAGGTTTTAAGTTAATGAAGGCACTAGATACCATAATATTCCTCCAAAGACTGGTTTATGGTTTATTTTGCTGGCTTATTTTAATGACAATTAATTTGAATGGGTTGGAACTACAAAGGCTGTTAAGTGTCATTTCAAACATAAAATCAGTTCCTTCATCTTTATCAGTGATGCTTGGCTTCTACTCACATATGCAAGTTTCAGGGAAACGAGGGTCCTCCCTGCCCCTGGCTTGCTCTTCTCTGGTATCCCCTCACCACACTGTCAGCAGTATTATAATCTAGAACTCTGTCAATTTATTAGAGCAAATTAACAGTAAGAGATAACAAGGTGGTAACTTCTACATAAGAATTTACATGATTTGGGAGAAAAAAAGAGGGAGGAGAAATGCAAAATTGTTTCTTTGCATTTCAAACTCTAACTGATCTTCCTTTTCTGAATTATTGTAACTTTTAATTTGCACCATAATTATGTTTTGTTTAAGTACCTAAAGGAATTAAGCTTTATTTACACAACCCCTGCCTCTCCACCTGCCACTGTTGAGGAAACCATTTAAATAAGAGTTATCCAATTTGATAATTGTCTAATGTAATTGCCTAAATTAGCTGGAAGGAGATGCTGCATACTGATGTGCAGTCGGTAACTGCCCAGTGGAGAAAATTATGTCAAGTTGCCCTCTTGCTAAGAACCATGCTTGTTCTTGACAAAATCTGGAAGAGGAGTATAGCTTTCAAATGGCTAGAATTAGAGTAAAACTGTAAACTACAAGATTGGTAGATTTTACAGAATAGCAAAGGCGAGACATTCCTGAGTGGGAAAGGTTTCCATACTTACTGGACTTGACTTCATTCCAAAGTTCTTTGTAAATTTGAACCAAAGTAAGCAAAGCTTTTGTGTAGACATGACTTTTGTTTTGCAATTCTGCAATTTAGAAATAACAGGGCAGACTGACAGTCTTCTATACTTGGAAATAATAAACAAATTCAGATGAAAACACACCCCAAATGCAGGGAAATATGCAAGGTACAATTCAGTTCCCTCAAAGAATGACTTTGGAAAACATAAAGGAATCTGTGCATAGTGTTGATTTCAAGGATCAAGGAAAGTAGTACAGACCTTGAAAAAAATATTTCAATTTAAAGCACAGTAAGACACATCTCTGTGTGTGTGTGTGTGTGTGTGATGTTGAGAATGAATACCAGAGCTACATTATGTATAACATTTATGATTCTTGTGTGCATATGTGTGTTCATGAACAAACAGATATTCAAGCTTATTGTTTTAGTTAATCCAAGATGGTATTTTAGATGTGAATTTTGTGTTTACTTTAAAAATAAATAAATAAATAGTGCTTGCTAATTTAGGGCATCCTAAGATAAACACTAGGAAAGCCCAATTTCCCAAGTATATTTCACTTAACATTGGTGCCAGACATCAAACACACACACACACACACACACACACACACAGACACACACCTCTAATAATAGATACAATAATAGATAACTATCTTCCAGAAATGCTGTATATTTTATTTGTCTCTTGGATATTTGCAATGCTCAAGAATATATGAATATATGAAAAATACTGAGAGATCTGGTACCAAAGAAAGTTATTGAGAGTTTTCTTTCTTTTATGCTTTCTCCCTCCTTCCCTCCCTTCCTTCCTTTTTCTTTTCAGTATTTTTTTAATATCTTCAATTTCCTGCCCATATAATGTCTATTAACATAGATACAACCTCTGGGAAATTTTCCAGGAAAATAGATACAAAGATACAAAAATATTTATATAAATCCCAATTTAATGTATTCCCACTGACTATCACATTCAAGACTCTGGGGCTGAAAGCTGATAAGCCCAAGAACAGTGGGTAAATCCCAGCTGTACCTCCATAGACTCAATGTGATGCATCCAAAAAGCACATTTCTGACAATCTTAGAAGAGGTGCCAAAAACAACCAACAACAAAAGAAAAAGTTGAATATTCATTGTAATTCCTCAAAAAAAACACAAATAGAAAATTTCTTTAATGGGACAAAATTAATGTCTTAAAAAATCCATCTCCCTTCATCCCTGCAAATCCAACTCATGAATCAAGTCAGGTCATCTCTTTTTAAGGACCCAGTCACCTGCTTTTCCAGAACTCCCATGAATCTGCCCAAACCCTGGAAAGCCAGATCCAGCCTAGATCTTTCCTCACAACCGCTCTCACCTTGGCTGGATCTCCTCCTTTCTGAATTTCCCAGTGAATCCATCTTAATTCCTCTCTGGAATTCTGTCCGGGCTGTTTTACCCATTTCTTCTTCTACACAGTCCCACCCACTCACGTGAAGAAGGAAGGCAGGGGATTGAAGAGAGAGTTGAGGTGGAGGCTGTGATGATGGAGACATTTTCCCCTCCACCCAAGCAAGCCTCCACTACTTTTAAATCACTTTTTTTGAATTATGACTTGAGATACTAAGAATCTGTTTCAATTATGTGAAAAATAATAAAGATATGTTTTAAAAATAGGGTTTCAAAAGAAACAAAAATAATCCCAATAAGTCTTGTTATAGATCTAATTGTGACAGGTAAAGTAAATGTCAAAGTAAGAAATACTTGCATATTTCATCTTTCAAAACATCAGCTGAGCATCAACTACTGAGAGAACAGACGGCATTGAATAAATTCAGACCAAGTACCCTTAGCGGTGTTGTTACTGAAGGTAGATTTCTTAAACAAGTTATCTCATGCTGGTGATCAGGAGCTCCAAATCAGTGGTCACCCTGATCTTGATTGATTTGTTTTACAAACAATTGGTGACAGCTGATAGCTAATGAAGTAGGGGTTCCCTTCAATGTATATTGAAATTTTCTTCTAAAGTCTTTTACAATACATCTATGTTTTACTCAGAGTAAAAATATCTTTCATCTCTGACTGTAATGTATTTTAGCATACAAAAGAGAAAAAAATACAGTTTCAATACTGATGGAAAGACATGAGCCCTTTGCATCTCATCAGAATTATATGTAATGATTTATTTTTCTGTTTGATGAAAAAAAAGTACACCAAGGGCATGTGTGCACATGATTGTGTGTTCACATGCTTAAGTGCTTGCACATTTGGTTATTTTCTTTGATTGTACTGCCTTGGAATGCCCAATTTCATGGGGGTTTGCACTGCTGTAGGTTCTTGAAATTGGGCAGTGTCAGAGAGGTGACAGTAATGCATATCATCAGAGCTTGATGCATCTTTATAGGTTCTGCTTCCTTCATTAAGTCTCAGTATAATTTTTCCAAATTAAGAAGTTAAAAAATATCTTAAGTGTGATGGTATTTTAAGAAGGCAATGTTACTTGTGATGACATATATCAAGGCTCTATGAATTTCAGCAGGTAATTTCAAATATTGTTTCCCTCTCATGGTAATGTTCTTACTAAATTAGCAAGTTACCAAAAGGGTGCTCCGCACCCAAACTAACAATTCACATCATATGGAATAATCCTCCAGGGATACATAGCATTGCATCAATTCACCCCTAATATTCACTCTGTTTCCCCTGACTCCTTTGGGACTTGTAGTGACTATCAAAGAGAAGAAAAATCACAAAGAAATTGAGGGAGTAATACTGGTTTGGGCATAAGGAATCTGTAGTTATTAAGTTATCCTACAGTTAAGATTACTTATCAGTTCATGTTTCTACAATAGAAATACCACAGACTGGGTTACTTATATAATGAACATTTCTTTTCTCATAGGCCTGGATACTGAGAATTCCAGGATCAAGGTCCTGGTACATTCAGTGTCTAAAAAGATTTGCATCAGGGTTGTAGGCTGAGGCAGGGGTTGCCATCATTGGCTATTACTTTTGTTTTGTTTTTATCATCATTGTCTTAGTTGTTATAATTCTATTATTCTAATATAAGAAGCTTTTTGGCATTGCAGACCCTATTCAACCATATTTATGAGTTAAGAAATGATAATCATAAATCAAAATTCCTGATTAAATACAGGAGCGATCTTTGCATGGATGTGAAATATTTGCTGTTCATGAACATGAACTGACCTCTAGAACTTAGGTTTCTCCTTCCCACTTATTACCTAGATAACATAAATAATCCATACATTAATGGAAAATGCCATAATTTCACTCTTCTTTCATAATTTCACTCTTCTTTAAAGCTGAGTAATATTTCATTGAGTATATATGCCACATTTTCTTTATGCATTCAGCTATTGAAGGACACCTATGTTGGTTCCATAGTTTAGCTATTGTGAATTCAGCTGCTATAAACATTGATGTGGCTGTATTACTATAGTATGATGATTTTAAGTCATTTAGGTATAAACCAAAGAGTGAGATAGCTGGGTCGAATGGTGGCTCCATTTCAAGTTTTCTGAGGAATATCCATACTGCTTTCCATAGTGTTCCTACCAATTTGCAGTCCCACCAGCAATGTACGAGAGTACCTTTTTCCTCACATCCTCACCGACATTTATTGTTGCCTGTGTTCTTGATGATTGTCATTCTGACAGGAGTAAGATGAAATCTTAGTGTAGTTTTTATTTGCATTTCTCTAATTGCTAGAGATGTTGAACACCTTTTCATATATTTGTTGATTCACTTGTGTATCTTCTGTAAAGCATATGTTCGGTTCCTTAGCCCATTTATTGATTGGGTTATTTATTTATTTATTTATTTATTTATTTATTTATTTGGTGTTAAGTTTTTTGAGTTCCTTATATATCTGAGAAATTAATGCTCTATCAGACATTCATTTGCTCAAGATTTTTCTCCTCATCTGTAGGCTCTTGCTTTACATTATTGATTATTACCTTTGCTGAGGAAAAGCTTTTTAATAGGAATCCATCCCATTCATTGATTCTTGATTTTACTTCTTACACTTTAGGAGTCTTGTAAGGAAGTCATATCCTAGATCAACATGGTGAAGATTTGAGCCTATCTTTTCTTCTATTAGGTTCAAGGTTTCTGTTCTAGTGCCTAAGTCTTTGATCCACTTTGTTTTTCTGCAGGGTGAGAGATAGAGGTTGAATTTCATTTTGTTCCATATGGATTTCCAGTTTGGGCAGCAACATTTGTTGAATACTCTGTCTTTTCTCCAGTGAATGTTTTTTTCACCTTGGTCTAGTATGACATGATTGTATTTATGTGGGTTTGTCTCTGTGTCCTCTATTCTATATCATTGGTCTACAAGTCTATTTTGGTGCCAATACCAAGCTTACTATAGCTCTGTAGTATAGTTTAAGGTCCACTGTAGTGATACTTTCTGCTTCATTTTTCTTTATAAGAATTGCTTTAGCTATTCTGGGTCTCTTATTTTTTTATTTATTTTTTATTGGTTGTTCAAAATATTACAAAGCTCTTGACATATCATATTTCATACATTAGATTCAAGTGGATTATGAACTCTCATTTTTACCCCAAATACAGATTGCAGAGCACATCGGTTACACATCCACATTTTTACATAATGCCCTATTAGTAACTGTTGTATTCTGCTACCTTTCCTAGCCTCTACTATCCTCCCTCCCCTTCCCTCCCCTCCCCTCCCATCTTCTCTCTCTACCCCATCTACTGTAATTCATTTCCCTCCTTGTTTATTTTCCCCTTCCCCTCACAACCTCTTATATGTAATTTTGTATAACATTGAGGGTCTCCCTCCATTTCCATGCAATTTCCCTTTTCTCTCCCTTTCCCTCCCACCTCATGTCTCTGTTTTATGTTAATCTTTTCTTCCTGCTCTTTCTCCCTGCTCTGTTCTTAGTTGCTCTCATTATATCAAAGAAGATATTTGGTATTTGTTTTTTAGGAATTGGCTAGCTTCACTAAGCATAATCTGCTCTAGTGCCATTCATTTCCCTGCAAATTCCATGATTTTATCATTTTTTAGTGTTGCGTAATACTCCATGGTGTATAAATGCCACATTTTTTTTTATCCACTCATCTATTGAAGGGCATCTGGGTGGGTTCCACAGTCTAGCAATTGTGAATTGTGCTGCTATGAACATCGATGTGGCAGTATCTCTGTAGTACGCTCTTTTAAGGTCTTCAGGGAATAGTCCGAGAAGGGCAATGACTGGGTCAAATGGTGGTTCCATTCCCAGCTTTCCCAGGAATCTCCATACTGCTTTCCAAATTGGCCACACCAGTTTGCAGTCCCACCAGCAATGTACAAGAGTACCCTTTTCCCCACATCCTCGCCAGCACTTGTTGTTGTTTGACTTCAGAATGGCTGCCAATCTTACTGGAGTGAGATGGTACCTTAGGGTGGTTTTGATTTGTATTTCTCTGACTGCTAGAGATGGTGAGCATTTTTTCATGTACTTGTTGATTGATTGTATGTCCTCCTCTGAGAAGTGTCTCTTCAGGTCCTTGGCCCATTTGTTGATTGGGTTATTTGTTATCTTATTGTCTAATTTTTTGAGTTCTTTGTATATTCTGGATATTAGGGCTCTATTTGAAGTGTGAGGAGTGAATATTTGTTCCCATGATGTAGGCGGTATAGCGATACCAGATTTCAAACTATATTACAGAGCAATAGTAACAAAAACAGCATGGTACTGTACCAAAACTGGCGGGTGGACCAATGGTACAGAATAGAGGACACAGAGACTAATCCACAAAGATACAACTCTTATATTTGATAAAGGAGCTAAAGGCATGTAATGGAGGAAGGATAGCATCTTCAACAAATGGTGTTGGGGAAACTGGAAATCCATATGCAACAAAATGAAACTGAATCCCCTCCTCTCGCCATGCACAAAAGTTAACTCAAAGTGGATCAAGGAGCTAGATATCAAATCAGAGACTCTGCGTCTGATAGAAGAAAAAGTTGGCTCCGATCTACATATTGTGGGGTCGGGCTCCAAATTCCTTAATAGGACACCCATAGCACAAGAGTTAATAACAAGAATCAACAAATGGGACTTCCTCAAACTAAAAAGTTTTTTCTCAGCAAGAGAAACAATAAGAGAGGTAAATTGAGTCTCTTATTTTTCCAAATAAATTTTATGATTGCTTTTTCTGTTTCTATGAAGAATGTCATTGGGATTTTAATAGGAATTACATTAAATCTATATAATTCTTTTAGTAGTATGGCCATTTAAACAATTTTAATTCTGTCTATTCAGGAGCATGGAAGAATGGGAGATCTTTCCATCTTCTCAGGTTTTCTTCAGTTTCTCTCTTTAGTGTCCTGTAGTTTTCATTGTAGAGGTTTTTCACCTATTTTGTTAGATTATTTCCAGGTACTTGTTTTCTTTTTTTTTTCTTCTCTTTCTTTCTTCCATTTGTTTGTGAATGAGTAATTTTCCTAATTTCTCTTTCAGTGGCTTCATCACTGATGAATAGGAATGTGTTTGATTTATGGGCATTGATTATATATCATGCTACCTTTTTGGTGTTTACTAAATTCATTTATTAGTTCTAGAAGTTTTCTGGTGGAATTTTTTGGATCTTCTAGATATAGAATCATGTCATCAGCAAAGAGTGATAGTTTGAGTTCTTCTTTACCTATTTATATCCCTTTAATTTCTTTTCTTTCTTTCTTTCTTTCTTTTTTTCTTTTTTTTTTTTTTTTTTGTCTAATTGCTCTGGCTAGAGTTTCAAAGATGATGATGAACAGAGTGAACAGAGGTGGTGAAAGAGGACATCCTTTACTTGTTCCAGTTTTTAGGGGGGATACTTTCAATTTTTCTCTACTTAGAATGATCTGGCCTTGGGTTTAGCATATATAGCTTTTACAATGTTGAGATATGTTCTTACTATCCCTAGTTTGTCTAGTGTTTGGCACATGAAAGTCTGCTGTATTTTGTCAAATGCTTTTTCTGCATCTACTGAGATGATCATATAGATACAGAAAAAAGCATTTGAATATATTTCTGTTAATTTTTTTTCACTCTAGTATATGTTGAAACACATACATTTTTTAGTATTTAAAATTTGTCTCAGTCTTGACCTTTGATACTTGCATAAAATTAAACTTTGAATAGCAAATTACAAAGACATCCGGAAGCATGATACAATAATATTCACTCAAAAATACGAATTATATAGTATACAAGTATTCTGGAACAACTAAAATTGCTAAAAGCTACATACTTAATTATGCATGACCTGAATACTTTTGGAACAAATTTAATGTGTTCAAATAAACAGTGTTTCAAAGGGTGCTTTGGAATAGAAATGTAAACTGACATCCCCTTTTGTGAATTATTTTCTTCCTCAATAGAATTTTACTTCTAAAAAGGAACATGAAAAAGATCCACTTAGTAGGTCACTGTTATTAGAAAAAAATGCAAATGAACAACTAAAACTTCACTCCACAAATCAAGCTGCCTGCTCTCCTGGGCATTATTCAGTGCTTGGTTTAATATTTTCCTAACATTTTAAGAGTTTTTCCAATTAAATATTAATACTTTTCTCAAAGAGAAAGAGAGATTTATTATCCTAAAGAGATGGTGGAAGGGAGAGGTAGTGATCTGCATGAGCAGTTAGAATGAGGAACTGAAGAGAAAGGTTCATTAAGGAAAACATGCTGAGCCCACTTTCATGCACCAAAGAGCTGCAAGTGGAAGCTGGATTTAACTAGGTGGTGGGACTCAACACGAAGTCTATATGGTTTCCAAGTGATTGGCTCTACTGGGCAAGGAATTACCCAACTATATCATCAGCCTAGAAGGTCAGAGTGGTGTTAGAGCATCCATCAATTTTTTTTTCTGTCTATATTCAAAAGCAAACAAAGAATCAAAAAGTACATACTCATGAGGCATCTTGGCATCTCAACCTGCCAACAGAGAGGTGTGTCCACATGAGAAGCCTATGGACCCTACTTCCATGTCTACTGCACTAGATGCCATGGTCCATACCACAGATGCCTCCTTGAATACTTCAACAGTGATCTCTGAAGCTGCCTGGAGGAGGGTTAATGACTCACAAATCTCAGCTAATTACCTTTTGGGGGGATGTGATATCAGCTAAAATGAGCTGCAGACATGGAGGCCATGTCCTCTTCCTAAGAACGTCCTGCATCATTTCCCTGCATCAACTGGGTCTAAAATCCTCGCCACCATTTCCTGATTCATCTCTAAAAATCTACTCCAGTTCTATGTACCCTGAAAACAATGGGAGCAAAAGACTAAGGCTGATTTGCATCTCACACCTCCCTCTGCTCGATCCTGCTTTATTTACTTCCTCAACAATGTTCATCTTGAGAGCATTCCCCAATAAAATATTTACATTAAAATATCCAAGAGTCAGCTTCTTGGAAAATCCATTGTGTGATATCTATCATTAATATTGCCCAAGTCTGTGACTGTGAACGTGAGGCTCTTATTTGAAACAGTTGCAACTGCTCTTTGCACAACTGAACACACTCAGCATGGTTCTCTGCACTGCAGCTTGCTGTGGTTTCTGAAGACCTCTCAGCTTGAGCTATTTTGCAGCTACAGTTTATGTCAGGATGGGAGGCTGTTCTTTTTTTTTTTTTTTTTTAATTAATTTTTATTGTAGGTTGTTCAAAACATTACATAGTTCTTGATATATCATATTTCACACTTTTATTCAAGTGGGATATGAACTCCCATTTTTACCCCATATACAGATTGCAGAATCACTTCAGTTGCACAACCATTGATTTACATATTGCCATTCTGGAGTCTGTTGTATTCTGCTGCCTTTCCTATCCTCTACTATCCCCCCTCCCCTCTCCCCTCCCCTCTTCTCTCTCTACCCCCTCTACTGTAATTCATTTCTCCCCCTTATATTTTCCCTCCTTTCCCCTCACTTCCTCTTGTATGTAATTTTGTATACCCCTGAGGGTCTCCTTCCATTTACATGCAATTTCCCTTCTCTCTCCCTTTCCCTCCCACCTCTCATCCCTGTTTAATGTTAATCTTCTTCTCATGCTCTTCTTCCCTACTCTGTTCTTAGTTACTCTCCTTATATCAAAGAAGACATTTGGCATTTGTTTTTAAGGGATTGGCTAGCTTCACTTAGCATAATCTGCTCTAATGCCATCCATTTCCCTCCAAATTCTATGATTTTGTCATTTCTTAATGCAGAGTAATACTCCATTGTGTATAAATGCCACATTTTTTTTATCCATTCGTCTATTGAAGGGCATCTAGCATTCGACAAAGTACAGCATCCCTTTATGTTCAAAACTCTAGAAAAACTAGGGATAACAGGAACATACCTCAACATTGTAAAAGCAATCTATGCTAAGCCTCAGGGTAGCATCATTCTGAATGGAGAAAAACTGAAGGCATTCCCTCTAAAATCTGGAACAAGACAGGGATGCCCTCTCTCACCACTTCTGTTCAACATAGTTCTCGAATCACTGGCCAGAGCAATTAGACAGACGAAAGAAATTAAAGGCATAAAAATAGGAAAAGAAGAACTCAAATTATCACTATTTGCAGATGACATGATTCTATACCTAGCAGACCCAAAAGGGTCTACAAAGAAACTATTAGAGCTAATAAATGAATTCAGCAAAGTGGCAGGCTATAAAATCAACACGCATAAATCAAAGGCATTCCTGTATATCAGCAACAAATCCTCTGAAATGGAAATGAGGACAACCACCCCATTCACAATATCCTCAAAGAAAATAAAATACTTGGGAATCAACCTAACAAAAGAGGTGAAAGACTTATACAATGAAAACTACAGAACCCTAAAGAGAGAAATAGAAGAAGATCTTAGAAGATGGAAAAATATACCCTGTTCATGGATAGGTAGAAGTAACATCATCAAAATGGCGATATTACCAAAAGTTCTCTATAGGTTTAATGCAATGCCAATCAAAATCCCAACGGCATTTCTTGTAGAAATAGAGAAAGCAATCATGAAATTCATATGGAAAAATAAAAGACCCAGAATAGCAAAAACAATTCTAAGCAGGAAATGTGAATCAGGCGGTATAGCTATACCAGACTTCAAACTATACTACAGAGCAATAGTAACAAAAACAGCATGGTACTGGTACCAAAACAGGCAGGTGGACCAATGGTACAGAATAGAGGACACAGAAACCAATCCACAAAACTGCAACTATCTTATATTTGATAAAGGGGCTAAAAGCATGAAATGGAAGAAGGATAGCATCTTCAACAAATGGTGTTGGGAAAACTGGAAATCCATATGCAACAAAATGAAACTGAATCCCTTTCTCTCGCCATGCACAAAAGTTAACTCAAAGTGGATCAAGGAACTTGATATCAAATCAGAGACATGGCGTCTGATAGAAGAAAAAGTTGGCTATGATCTACATACTGTGGGGTCGGGCTCCAAATTCCTCAATAGGACACCCATAGCACAACAGTTAATAACTAGAATCAATAAATGGGACTTACTCAAACTAAAAAGTTTTTTCTCAGCAAAAGAAACAATAAGAGAGGTAAATAGGGAGCCTACGTCCTGGGAACAAATCTTTACTCCTCACACTTCAGACAGAGCCCTAATATCCAGAATATACAAAGAACTAAAAAAATTAGACAATGAGATAACGAATAACCCAATCAACAAATGGGCCAAGGACCTGAACAGAAATTTCTCAGAGGAGGACATACAATCAATCAACAAGTATATGAAAAAATGCTCACCATCTCTAGCAGTCAGAGAAATGCAAATCAAAACCACCCTAAGATACCATCTCACTCCAGTAAGATTGGCAGCCATTAGGAAGTCAAACAGCAACAAGTGCTGGCGAGAATGTGGGGAAAAGGGTACTCTTGTACATTGCTGGTGGGACTGCAAATTGGTGCGGCCAATTTGGAAAGCAGTATGGAGATTTCTTGGAAAGCTCGGAATGGAACCACCATTTGATCCAGCTATTCCACTACTCGGTCTATTCCCTAAAGGGAGGCTGTTCTTCATAAAAACAACAACCCCAAATCTCTGTGATTTTGGAGCATTACATTTAATTGCATGAATTCACTTTTTTTTTTTTTTCTTTTCAGAATGAGGATACACTTCCTTGTCACCCTGCGGAAACTGTAGAGTCAAGGGTCTGGGCTGTCTCTATCAAATTGTTTTTAAGTTTCTTTTGGGAAAAGCCATCCGGGGTTTCCTAAAGTTGACCTTTTAATACCCATACCATTTTTCTCCTTTTAATTTCTAAAACATTAGAAGGACATTGTTAGACTATATTTCTGTTGGATTTATTATTTTTGCCTTCCCTATTCAAAATACCTCTTTTATGTAACTTTAGCCTGCCTTATGTCTTCTGTAAAAGACTAGCATCTCCACTACTTGTTTTCTTTATGGGAAGCCAAGACTATAATCCTCACTAATTTAAAGACATCTAATTGAATCTCACAGTCATGGCACCACCTTGAACATAGGCATCTTTCATTCCCAGTAGAAAAGGACCTCAAATGTTCATCTCTAGTCTGATTTGTCTAATGCCCATTGGACATATACTCCCACTGGGCATGCTGCTCTTATCTTGAACTTAAATCAAACAGAAACAAATTAGAAATTATTTCCACCTTATATGTCATTTCCACCTTATATGTCATTTTCCATCTCTGGGCATAGTGTCAGCCTCCAGTGATTTACCCAATACAAAGATATATTTTTTTTGTTTTTGTTTTACCTCCTCCTTTCCCTTACCTTGTAACACTCCACCATACAATTTCAATCTAATCTGCTATACATCTTTGAACATTTCTATTTCTCTCTAGCCTAATTAGCAGTTTCTTAGCCTAGATAACTGCAATCTGCCACCTACACTCCTTAACAACCTGATTAACTCCTTATATAAGTTTTTGTCACCCTCGTCCCTGGGGCACACCATACCCAGAACGAGCCTCAAATTTCTAATTGTATTATTCCTAGGATAAAGTTGAACCTTCTTACTATGACTTACACTGACTTCTTCAGTATTGAATTAGTTTGCCTTTCAAGTATCTTTGTTTTCTGTACCCCACCAACACCCCAGCCATGATACACTCATTTGTATCCTAAAACACTGTGATTTCATTTATATAAACTTTGATTTTATTATTAAACTCGCTTCAATTTTCTCCTGCCTACAGTATGGCAGACTTTCTGCTTGTCATACTAAATTCCCAGCAATTAACAGTATTTTTCACACTGCAGATGATTACCCAGTTCCTACTGAATGAATCAATGTCACAAATACATACTGTGCATCACTCATGGCCACTGCCCACTTACGTGTTGACAGTCATCAAGAACTTCTGAACTTGAGAGATAGAAATATCAAGACTAAGTGTGAGAATAGGGCTTTCAGGTTAGCCTTCTTGTCTTGGACACTTAAAAAAATTTTTTTTTGGTTTTGTTTTTTGTTTCTCAATTTGAGGCAAGCCATTTAATTTATTTCTTCATCTAAAAAGATAACTTTAAAAAATTACCAGAGTTGGGCCAGACATAATCCCAGAGGCTCATGGGAGGCTGAGGTAAGAGTGTCCAAGTTCAAAGCCAGTCTCAGCAACTTAGTGAGATTTTTGTCTCAAGATAAAATAAAAATTAAAAACAGGGCTATGAATATGGCTCAGTGGCTAAGTGGGTTCAATCCCCAGTATACAAAAATAATAATAACAGATTCAGTTGCTATAAGCACTAAATTAAGATAATGTTTATAGAGAAAGCTGTAGCATATAACATAGAGGAAACAACTGATTTAGGTCAGAGATTATTATTACTTCCACATGATCTGGGCGTGGTGGAGCATACCTGTAAGCCTAGAGGCTCCCGGAGGCTGAGGCAGGAGGATCATAAGTTCAAAGCTAGCCTCAGAAAAAGCAAGGCACTGAGACCTTGGCTCTAAATAAAATATAGAATAGAGCTAGGAATGTGGCTCAGCAGTTGAATACCCCTGAGATATTTCCCTGTTACCCCTCCAAAAAAATGACTTTCAGATGAAGCTTTCTTATGGCATCCATGTAGGGAAGAGAGATTTCTATTTCCTTAAAAAGGGCTTAAAAAATCTGCAGTCATTTCCCCTTTGTTTTCCACTGCCTTAATCATTTATAGGAACAATGTAATTACACATTCCAGTCAATGCACCTTATCTTAGTGCTTTTAAAATTTCACTGAAGTCAAACTTGTTTAAGCAGTGAGAGAGGAAGTTATAGTCTTCATACCTGGGGACAGAACCTGGCATATGGCTTGTCTGATTCATCAACTGCAGATAGCACTGGCTGATTTATGTGGTGCACACTGCAGAATTCCATGTTCAAGGCTGTGTAAATGTTGAGATGGTTTTCAAGTTGTTCAGGCATTTACAAGGCTGAGGGAAAATTATGTGTGTGTGTGTGTGTGTGTGTGTGTGTGTGTGTGTGTGTAATTTATATTAACTACTACTGTAGAAAACTAGTGCCTAATTTCAGCAGTACTGTGTTCATGTGTAGTATCAATATTTTTAAAAGTCTTACCAGCTCTTTAAAATACATATAAATGGTCTAAAATCTGTACTTATGACATTTTAGCCATTTTCAACTCACCATCTTGTTTAACATAATATTAATTCTCTGCTAGACATTTTTAGTATCTATCTAACTTAACTTCCTCCATTTCTACTCTCAGATCACACTTCAAAGCCCCATCCCCTAATTGATTGTCTATTCAAAATGCAAATTTTCATATCTCAACTTTCATACATAGATCATTCAATGGCTAAAACTGGTCTTTACATAAAACTTCATTTTGTGTGTGTGTGTGTGTGTGTGTGTGGCCTACCAATCCTTCTATTATTGTTTGAGTACTGCTAGAATTTCAATTCTAACTCATTCATCCTTGTCTTTTGGTTTCAGTACCATACATGGGATCACTCACTTGTCTCACAGACGTATCTAAATTCTTTCCTCTGACGCACACCTTTCTATGGCACAATCCACCATTGCCTAATTAACTCCTGTTTTGGACACATTAGAAAAAACATGGCTTCCTCAAGAGAATTTTTCCCCAACCCTCATTCTGTTAGGCTATTTTTTTCTTATAAATTCTCACAGAATAACATATTTTATTTCATCATATTTACCTTAGTGATTATACACTGGGCTATCTATTTGTTAATTCAACTATTAACCACTAAGAATTCAGGGAATTATTTTTCACTGTATCCCTACCTTTCATTCAGTGCTTGGGGACGGGACTGAAAATAATTTGGGAAAGCACCATCAAATCTAAACGGAGATGTAATAGGAATATAGAGAAAAATAAAATTAACACTAATAGTAAGTAAGATAATAGCTCTAGTTTATTGAAATTTTCTGCACTTATTACATTACTAAGCAGGTGCAAAGCTTGAGTAAAGATGACTGACCCAGGGTTACAATGTGATCACAATGGAAACAACAGTAGACCTACATTGGTGACAGATTAAAATCCAATTTTTGAGGACAAGAGATATGGCTTAGAGGTAGAGCACTTGCCTAGCATGTGTGAGGCCATGGGTTTAATCCTCAGAACTGACAAAATAGAGGAAAAGAAAATTCAATTTTTTATATTAATCAGACTTTAGAAGTATTGAGTAAGACCCACTTCTGGTCCTAGTTGATGTTGAAGAGAAGGAAAGGGGAGTTGAAAAGTAAATGTATTTACAAGATATTGCCAAAGGATATCCAAGATTATAGATATGACTCTCCACTGATTCATGGTGGGCTGACCTATGCCTGGATTGAAATATTAATTTATTTTAAGACTCTAGATGATTTAAATACCACCTACTTCGTATCAAATTTGTTTCATGAAATGACATAAGAGACGAATATCCAGAAAAAAAAAATCACTGCCTGATGTGCAAAAGAGTACCATTTGATGAAGTGGAGAGATGATCTACAGTGTTCCAGACACTGTACTGAGGGTACCCTAAGAATGATGTACACTGTAATACTTCTCTCGGCATTAGCTGCCACTACTCACTTTTTCAAGATAATTATGTGCATGTAGAACAACAAGTAGATTATTTATAACATCTACATAACCTATGTAATAGGAGGCCTGGTATGACACATAGAGATGGGAATAGCATTCAAATTTTTTTTGGCTCCAAATCTACCATGTTTTCACTGCATGACAATCTAATCTGTAAGAAAAAAAAATCTTAATCATTATCTGTCTCTGTAGATCTTAAGTTCTTACTGTCTCTTTTTGAATATTGTTGATAAAAATAGATGTAAATATCAATGTTAAGAATATAACAATGTTAAAAAAAAAGAATATAACAATGTCAGTGTAATATTGGCTTATTTTTGTTCTTCTGTTTTTCTTCATTATAACTGAAAATACTGAACTTGCCTTTCATTTAAAATATATAAAATGATACAACAATTTGATCTCTTAGAAATAATTTTCATGTTTTAGGCATAGCTAGATTAGCACACAAAACTGAATTAGTGAAAACAAATGTCAAAATTAATGGGTCTTATATGTGAAGATGGACCACAATAGAAAGAAATAAAGAAATGACTACTTAGAAATTCTATGGTAAATTTAGTTTTATGTCTGTTGTGTTGTCTATGACAAACTGGTCTAATAAAAATATATTTTAAAATCTTTTTAAAAAGTCTTTAAAGGTGAATTTCCATTCCTAATCCATTCTTCACTTGCTACGTGACAAGTAAGGTATGATAAATGGAATGATGGCATGTGAGAGACAATGGAATAAATGTTAGTTCCTGAATTGGATTTAGTTGAATTGAATGTTAGTTCCTAAACTGATTTTCAAATCATACTGAGAATTATAAAATCACAGGCATGGGCACTTAGTTGAGAGAGATAGTTAATGATATTATTATGGATAACATGTTGTTGTAGAATAGAATAAAGAGGAAACAAATATTAGATTTAGTAAAATAACATTATTCCCAGAAAAAATGAAAATGGGAATCCACTTTTTGTTATGACAACCAAGCAGATATCATTTGATAAAAATTGGATATTTCTAAGTATTATTTCCTAAGAGAAATATAATCAATCACCAAATTTGCATATTTAATTTATAACAATTATAAATGGAGTAGAGATCAGAACCCCCAAAATATTCATCCTGGAGATACAATGGAAGTAGTAATATTTTCACACGTTAGGGATTTTTAAACCCCAATAAGTATCTAATATAATATGCTATTAGACAAATTATTACATTTTAGAAATACTATTAATCAACAGAATCTACATGCCACGTTTTGGCTAAGAAAAGACAACACTCTCATTGACATTTACCCAAGATGAGAAGAAATTTCTCCCCAGTGACCCAAAATGCTGCATCTCAATTGTCACTTAATTACCAATTGGGAGACCCTAAAAACAGAAAAGAAGTTTTAGTGACGATCTTGAACAAATGAAAAGATGAATAAATATTCATTTGTTCCTATTAAAATAAAACTTACAGAACACTAAATACATTCCCATGCCATGTGGTGAATACCAGACGTAAGACATGATCTTAGTCATTTCATAACCAAGTGAGCAAACAGACATATTTAAAAGTCACCATTCACAGAATTTCTATTCTGCAATCCAACAATTGGATGTTATTTATAAAATAATAGCATGCCAACATTTCATGCCCACTATTCCAAATTCCATTTATATGAAAAAACCTTTAATGTCATTAGAACAATTCAGCAAGGGAGAAGCTGCAACTATGAATGAAAAAAAAAATTAAGTAAGCAGGGTAATAGACTTACGGTTGATATATTTATAATATCCACAATACAGTTAGGGTGTGTGATAAAATGAACCCTCAGTGTTTCCTCTTGTTCCACTGGTAACAGCCTGACTATGAAGTTATCCCCGAGTGAAGGAAATGAGATAGAATACATGAATGCTCAGGAGAAGATGAATAAATTTCTCTTCCACTACCTAAGGTAACTAGTCCTTTTCTCTGGGTTCATTTCAAGAACTAATTGTTTTCCAGAAAGGAAAAAAAAAAAGATTAAGAAAAATAGAAGTGGGAGAGGACCTCATGATAATTGAAGGGAAACCCGTAGAGGAAAAGGACCAGGGAATTGATGAGGGGAATGAGAGCGAAAATACCAGCCAACTTATATTGTTACAGTGTGTTCATGTTCAAATATGTAACAGTGACTCTCCACCATCATGTCTAGTTATAATACAGCAGTTAAAAAAAAAAAAAACTTGTTAGTAAAAGTCAGTGCTATCAATCTTAGAATGAATCATCCGGGGATAGGGCAGACTGCAAACAAAAACAAGCCAAGACGAAAAACACCATCTAATGTGTACATCACAGGAAATAAAACAAAACGAATGCACATAGAAATTTCAATGAAACAACATGGTTTAGAATCAGAAAAGTTCACATTAATGGAGTTACTTTAAATGGAAATTAATGATCCAGAAGACTGCCTCACTAAGTGACACAAAAGCAGCTCTGTCTTACTTTAGTGACCCACGTGTCTTCCTTTCATTAAACATAAAAATTACATATAAAGATTTTCATAGGTAGCCTTGTATTCTTGTAAATACACAAACCCCATGTGATTTTAAGCTTCTGACCAGAAATTGCAGGACCTCAATGGAAAGCATTGTCAGGCCTCTAAGATTTTCTGTTTATCTCTCAGTCTACCATATGTGTAAGAGATTGACATATTTATTACATTGGATTTTTCAGTTTTATGTTGTTAACATTTACAGATTTCAGGGAAACCTACAAGGCACACTTTTTCAGCATTTTCAGACCATCACATTCTTCTTCAGTATAGAATAGAATCAAACATTTCAACAAGCAAAACGAAGATGTATTATTAAATGTTCCAGAGAAACATAGCCCCTGAACATTAATAAATACTGATCTTGACTTTGCTTAAAACTGGTGTCTCATACTCTGGTTGCCTTGAGGTCTACATACACTATAATTTACAGTAGTAGTGCTACAGTCAGAAGAAATCAATATTTGGTATTTTTTTTCTGTACATTAAGAATGTTTTGTGGGATGTTGCCTAAAATCAGAATGGTTCCTGGTCAATGAAATATGGACTTAGAATAGTGTGGGTGAACCTGTACATAGATCTGGGTTAATAACCTGGTTTCAGGGTTTGGTATTTTTTTTTCTAGCAAGATTGAGAAAGTTATCTTCTTCTGACCACATTCTATCTACTACTAAAATGCAGATATCTGCTCCACTGACATGTCCTGATAACTTAGGCACAAGATAGAATGCCTTATAGCATACACTTGGTAAAAATTTGTTCTGTACTAAGGAAAGACTAAAGAAACAATAAAATACTTCTATAAATAGAAATTAAATCCTGAGGTTTTTCACAAGTGTTCTCCAAGGTGCATGCATTTGCCGCAGGAGGTTTTATTTATTTTACTTGTTTTTGATTGTAATCAGATGAGCTGTGTAAACATGCCTGACTCCTGTAAATGACTGCCATGTAACTGGGTGTCGCCAGAATTTAGTGCTTATATTTGCATTTGGATGTTTGGTATCGTTCATTCACATCAAGTGGTACTATGCACAAAGAGCACAAGTAAACTTAATGTCTGTGTGATGTGATCACGTCAAGTAAAGCCAGAAACAGAACAGAGTGAGCTGAACCGAAAAAGTCTCTTCAGTACTTTAAAAGAGATCATTTTAAAAATGAACAAACTCATGATGTGACACACACACAATAAGACATGCTATGCAAATTCAAAAGAAACTTATTCTTGGTAGTTGGTGTTATTTCCACATTCTGAATAATAATTTAGTTCTAGCAAATTATAATTCTGTTTCTTTCTTTTGATTCAATTGGGCATGTGGGGTTCTTTTTGTTGTTTTATTATTTTATACATACTTCTTGATTTGCAATTCAATGTACTCTAAAGTTTAAGAGACTTATAACTTGTTTATAAGTGTATATTTTAAACGTATGAAAATAATGATAGGTCATTATTTTATTTTTACCCTTTATAAAAGTGAAATAAGAAAATATATTATTGTAATAGGAAGAATAGTTACAGTTCTTAGATTCAGAGTATGAGATTAAATACCAACTCTCCCAATACCCGTGGAAGTTTCTGCATTAGCTTAACCTCACTGACCCTTGATTTAATCCCAGATAAAACAGGGATCATAAAAATTTGTCATGCCTCCCATGCAAGGTGTTCCAGAGAATTAAATGAAATCAAAGATGTTAGAATGTCTTATAATCTATAAAGCTCTGAATTAATGTAAGGGATTATTCATTTCATCATTATTAATAAGCATTTGAACTCCCAACATCACAGCAACGTGTAAGTCATCTTCAGAAGAAAATATCTAATGCCTAAGAATGCAAATCAATTAATGAATTCATTGTTCCCTTTCATGATTCAGAGGGTTTATCTTACAATACTCAAGTTTGCTCCCACAGACATATTTCTGTTTTCTTGGGCTTGAAAAGAAGTTGCAATTTTTAAAATATGGTGTGAATTAATGTGCCTGAATTAAAAGTTTGATTGTAGACAAAAAGTTAGGATCTCCTAGGCTCCTTGAGAGATTTGCTAAATTTCTCTCTGATTTTTGTTGTATCATATCTTGGAAGTAGCCTGTCTCTACAGTATCTCATGCAGAGCTGATGAAAAAAAAATCACCTTTATAAATCTATATATATATATATAGAGAGAGAGAGATAGATATACATATACATGCATACACACGAGTTATATGTTCTGAAGAGAAACGAGAACATACATTTATAATGGTAAATGACAAATTATATTTAAATTATGTCTATAAAAATGACATTATAGATTTAATTTTATATTTATATTTATGTCTATTTTCTAAAAAATTCCTGGCAGTTATATTTAAGCAATACAATGGCATAAATTTCTAAGAGAGTCTGAAATAGAGTATTAGGTTCAAAGAAAACATGCAAATTTTAACATACATTTTTTTCTATTTGCTTCAAACACACCATTAATTATGTTAATATCTATGTAAGTTATGATCAGTGAATATATGATGATCTAAGTATTGTTATACATTTAAATTCATTCACTTCTACCCAATAAGCGTCTTAAACATGTATATATGTACGCTAATATATAAATTATAAACTGAATTTGAGTTTTTCCTATTGTGTACCTTTATAATGCTTTCCAAAGAAGTATATTTATATATTAATTTCTTCAAATAATTAATCTGCAAGCATAATTTATCTCCAGCCACTATTTCAAGGACTCAGGTTATTTACTTATTTATGGACTCAGTTATCTGCAATATACTGTTGACACCACCTTGCTTGTATTAGAAATTCATTAAAAATGAGGTTGAAAAAAGTAGTTTCTCATGCTTGTTTTCATATTTTGCCTATCAGTTGACAGGGCTTGTTCTTGACTTTATAGTGAGAAGATAGTTGTTTGAGAGCAGGGTATATATTTTCTTTAATTTTTAACTATAAAATGTTAGACACATCGTAGGTAAAATTTGAAGGTATATATATTATACAAGAAGTAACTCATTAAAAGTGGTGTTTAGAAATTGGGAAGAATGGTTTTCTTAAGAGTTCTGGAATTTATATTAATGAGTAGACAAGACTTAAGAATTTGCAATGTTAAGTAATTAGGAATTTAATAGTCCTGTAAACAACTGACTTAGTCTGGGGCTGTGGATTTGCATGTAGGCTCTTCTCTTTATCTTCCATGTTGGAATTGCTCTTTTAAATAAACATTATTCTTTTTCAGTAGTACACAGAAAAGAGTGTACAACAATGTTATAATCTTTTTTTTTTTGCATCTATGTTATCCACTTATATACAATTCCATTTAATTATAACAGTCATATTATGTAGCATTATTCCCATTTTATAGGTAAGATTAGTAGTACTCAGAGAAATTATGCCACTCACAATTTTTCAACAGTACTGAATGCATTTGAACCGGGTAGTATCTTAATTTAGCATTCACACTTGCTAGTATCTCCATTTGCCTTTTATAACATCTTATCTCCTAGAACAATGGGCACTGTGTATGTAAAACCTGAAGATCTATTGGGAGGATGCTGCCATATCAGAAGTATGGGAACCTTGGTTACTGCCTTTCCTTGCCCTGAGAGAAGATCTAGTGTCTCTAAGATAAGACCCCTTTTTCAATTTGCTATGTTTTTTTCCTGGTCTTGAATTCTTCTATGCTCTTTTCTATTCATACCACATATATTTAAATCACCAATTGCTTTAGTCCTTAGCTTCTCTCTCATGGAATTATCTCTGGAATGCTCTATTTGTACAAAGTCGGTTTGGGGGCCATAGGTTCAACAAAGAGGGTTTAGGGAAAATGCATTTGGCATGTTGGATTTTAATGGACAGCAAGAACTGAATAGGAGTTGGACTGGAGAAAGGAATGGTATAATGCTTGTAGGGAAAAATCATACTTTAAAATTTGAAACGTGAACAATGTATTCAGGTAAAATTCTAACCCATTTGACTGGAGTTCACTAACAAAATGTCAAAAAGCCTCGTGAGGCTGAAACTAGTATATGTTCACAATTTAAAATTGTGTATGTCTCAATTTCTGTGAAATCATTGAACTCCAAGTCTTTCCTTTGATATAGTTAGACAAGTTTTGATATACTGAGTTTAAACATAGGAAAAATAACATCTCCACCATAAAATTTAATTTTCATTGCTGGAATAAAATCTCTACTTTAAACATTTGAAAGTACAAAGTAGGAGTTCTGTCTACCCTGATTGCAGACTTTTGTGTATGAGTGCATATGTGGGCATGAGAATATGTTCTGTGCATCTGTGTGTATAACAAAATTACCATTCTACATCATAGTCTGGTGGATTCCTAAATAAATATATGTATGTTCCTACTTTGTCTAGTGTCCTGATGGCGGGAAATAGTAAATGTCACTATTTCCCCCAGACTTTATAAATATTGCAGACTCTGATATTTATTCTGGAGAACATGAGGTAAATAAAAGTATACAAATAAAATTCCCAAACAAAACTCAAAATCATAGATGACATGTATTCAGCTCCATGCACCCTGGTAAAAATGTGTCAAACGTGAAATATGTGGTGGTTTATGATTCATGGTCAAGCATCTTAAAGTAAAGATTAATGATGTGATTTCTGTTCCACCACTAGAGTCATCTAAGTATTAAATGTGAGCAATAATTGAACAATTTTGTGTAAAGTTCTTACATCACCAAAGAAGGAAAATATTGTGCATAATAATTTGAAATAAAGATGTGGGGGCAGATCAGCTGATGCAGATACTAAACAATTGTGAGAGGCCAGTAGTAAACTTCCTTGTGGCCCTGAGGGAATCATTAATAGTTCTTCTTCTTTGGATTTTAATACTGCAACCTAAATTAGCATATAATTTCTGGAGATCATATAATAACACGAATGGTTTTGCTACAGGGTCATTGTGTTATTTTACCCTTAACACTGACCCTATTCTCAAACAAAGATATGTGTCTTTCCCACAATCTGAGCTGTCTACTCCTGTAAAATCATTGAAAGTGATGAAAGTTCTCAAGATTGTGTTAGTTTGTTGCTTTGGTTGGCTAATGGTACCTTTATTCCCTTCTGGTATCAGCAACTCAATTTGCCCTTGAAGAATTGCTTCTCTCCCCTATTTGCTTAAGATATTTGCAAAAAAGGCCATCACGATACTTAGATATTCCTTGGGCCAAATTGTGTGTATGAGTGTGACTTGATTTCCAGAAATGTGCACCTAGAGAATCAATGGACAAGACCACATGCTTTGTAGCTGTTTGATCCCAGGTCTTACATGATAAGACAGTCCTTGGCAGGATCACCTTGAACCCCCAAATTGCCCTGGCTCCTGACGCCTGTCTTTTCTCAGATCTTTGCTTTGATATCCTGAACTTTCTCATAAATTACTTATGTTAAATTCCTTTCTTACCTTTTTTTTTCCTTTTCTCTCATTTTTCTTTTACATTTTTTTTTTTCCTTTTTGACTGGGCCACAGTCACTTACTATTGCTAGCAACCAAAACAAAACAAAATTTTAAACAAACAACAAAAGGGAAGAGAAAATCACTTCACAGATAGGCTGATTTAATTGAGAAGCCTATAGACTTGGATTTTCCTTTTTACACCACCCACGTATGCTTGGTCCAAGTTCTGAGGCTTTATTCCAAATGTTGAGCTCTTGTATTCTTTGTAGGCAGGAGTAGTCTTGTTGAGGTCAGTAAAGAAAAGTGCCTCTTACATGGAATTGCATAGGCTTTGCTTCTCTTTACATTTAAGTGACTTCATTTGACCCTTGCTGACTTAGGATAGTGTCTCATGATGGGAACAAAATGCCCTTTTTGTCCTGCCCTTCTCCCTATAAAACAGATCATAAAACCCAAGAGACATTTTCTTACTTTCCCCTGAAACAAGTGAGAGATGTCTTCTCTACACCAGGAGAAAGGCCTTTATTTCTGAAGACAGAAAGACACAAAAGGGAACCTGTAGAAGAGGTTTTCCTAAGTTCTCCATAGTGTATTACCATTAGATAGAACTTTAATCCACCTTACTTCTCCATAACTATCCACCTCTTTCTCAAATATAGCATAGAGAATGCATACAGGTTGGGTGTATAGCTCAGTGGTGGAGTGCATGCTCAGCACACAGGAGGCCCTGGGTTCAATCCCAGCTCCAAAAGAAAAACACTAGCACCAACCAAAAATACACCGATTTTCCCATTTATTTCCAGTCTTTATTTCATTCTGAAGGCTGGCATGCCATGTAAATTTTCATTAAACACATTTGTATTTTTTTCTCCTGTTAATCCACTTTTTGTTTTAGGGACCTGAACCATGGAAATGGGAAGAGTGGGGAAAAGATCTTTTCCCCTCCCATCTGCCTACCAGTGTCCTCTTTAATGGCACAAGAGCTTAACTTGAGAAAATATACATTATTAATCCATCAATCCTACAGTATTCAAAGACCTTTTATATACTTATGATACAGTGAGATGTCTTCTAAGGAAAGAAGTTTTACAATAAAGCCCAACATTTAAAAATTCAGATTTGTGTGCAGGGCATTAGCTAGGGCTGAGTTCTGTTATATGTAGGAAGCAAAATGGAGTCATGTTAATAAATATATGGGATTCACCAAGATTATATTCAAAAGTGTAAGCATTGTCCTTTTATTATGCTGTGGTAACCCAGTTTCACTAGTGATTATCCTGCTACCGATTCCTATAGCTTTAATGTCACAGGTGAGCAAACCTAGATTTTATGATGCACACCATTTGCTCAGGAGCTCAATATTGCATATACAGTTAGTATTCAGCCCGATCCTAGGGCCCACACCACTCTTCATAACCAGTTTTGTCTCCCTTCTGGATGAGTTGTTAGAGTAGAAGACAACAAATAATCTCCTTTCTGGAAGTATCTCTAGCTGCAGAGAAAGGCACAGGCTGCATGTATCAGATGAAATTTAAATTTCCATGTGTTTATGGGGTTGTCCAATTTGAAGGTGGGAGGGTGAGGTAGGAGCCAGAGTGAAGACATAAGACTTCATGTGGTTTAAGGAGAGAAAAGGTACAAATGTATTTAATGAAAATTTTACATGGCAAGCAAACTCTCAGAATGAAATGCAGACTTGAGAGAAATGGAAAAACCTGTGTATTTTTGTTGTTGCTAGTGTTTTTCTTTTGTAGCTGGAACATAAGGACATTTTACCCAAGAGGAAATTGTGAAAAGCAGGATCTGACTCATGGGAGAAGAAGAGAGGGAGAGAGCTTCATACTATGGTTAGTAAGGGAATGTTCATCCTCCTGAGTCTTAACAGGGGTGGTGAAGGAGGGAGTCTGGGTTCTACCTCCTACTAGAATTCAGTCTCCGCAAAGCCCCTTTCCTGCCTTTTCGTCTTTGGTAAGGAAGACAGGACTGTGTTTGACATTTTAAACCCATCCCTCCAATTGCATGTTGAATTCTGAGCAGCATTAAGACTACTGTTATGAAACTGCCCTGAGATACAAATTTGCCCTCTTCTAGATCCACGATGTTTATCCAACCTGAGTTTCCTGTCAAATTTGCCAAACCAAAGAAGAGAGAAAAACTGCCATTTTTTTGAATATTTTAGTAGATTGTTAAGAAATAAGCACATCTTTTTTTAATATAATGTGAAAAATTATTTTTTGCTCCATTTAGGGAGAATCAATATTGCTTGATGCATGGATAGCTCCATAACTCCTCCTTATTTACTCTTACCAATTATTAATCCCCTAGAAATATGAACCTGGTCACAAAAAGAAGGGAGACAGTACTGTGGTTTGGAAATAACATCAAAGGGATAGTTTGGAATTCCATTTCTGATTCTACTCCTAATCAACTGAATAATCTCAGCATGCCCATAAAGCTGTCTGAGCCAAGTGCTTGTGAGAGATTAAACAGTGGGCTGTGTGCTTATTTTTTTTTCTTGTATTTTTTCTTTCCTTCTTTCTTTCTTTTATTATAATTTTTTCTTTCTTTTATTATTATTATTAATTATTATTATTATCATTATTATTTGGTAGTAGGGATTGAACCCAGGGGTGCTTAGCCACTGAGTCATATGCTGGTCTTTTTTTTATTTTTATTTTTTATTTTGAAACCGGGTCTCACTAAATTGTTGATCCTAGCTTTGAACTTGCAATCCTCCTGCCTCGGCCTCTAGAGCCCCTGGGATTACAATGTGTGCCGCAACACCTAGGCATGTGTTTATTTTTCACAAAACTGCTTCCTCCTTAACAGCAGTGACACATCTCACAGGCACAGTTATTAGAACTGCAGTTTTAGGTTGAGGAATGAGCCCCTTGATTCTATTCTTACACATGGATTTCAATACCCACTTTTTAGTAGACTTCACTCAGGGTTTTCCAGTTCAGTGTGTTATTTAATATCTTAAATGAGCCTTTTGAAAACTCCCTGACAGTCAGGATCCTTTTACTGGAGATTCTCTTCAAGAAGTTCTAATGTGTATGAAATTAAAATAATAACATTGATGACTCTGCGCACAAATGAATTTCCTTCACAAGATATCTGATGTTGTCCTAGATAGTTATCAATGACCTTGAAAAAAGGAAGAAGTTTCTATAGGAATGTGATGGATTACATAAATTAAGTTATATGGGGACTTGGACATGGGGCACAATGCCAACTAGATGGTTCAAGATGGACATATCTAACTTAGTGTGGATATGACATAATATTTTGAGGGAGAATTTTCAACATGATGATTTAAAGCAGTAAGCAATTGTATATTTTTATTTGTATTTTTAAATAGAAAAAGTATATCCATTGCACTTTGTTTCATGCCCAATTTTTACTATTCCTCTTATGGCTGTATAACCAATGATGCATATGACGTCAGCTCTGATACTGACTCATGGTAGGCATACATAAAACATTTAAATTTAAAAAAATAACAAATAAACAAGTGAATAATACTAGAATCAGTATAGCATCTCCATCTATAGTCTGTATGGGTTTAAAAAAAATACAGCATGCAGTTCAGAAAGATATGCTTATAAAACACCTGCTTTTCAAAACATGTTATAAAGATTCTATTCTGCCCCTTCTCTCCCTCCTTCCTGCTTTTATTTATGTATAGTCTATTTGAATTAAGGGGCTATTTCTGCTCCAGCAGATCTCCCTCCTCCCATTCCTTCATGGCTTTGCTTCCATACAATTAGAAATAAAGGAGTTGCGTCATTATTTAGTATACAACATAGTACCATAAATTCTATGTTAGATTCCTAGTTAAAGATACAGGGGAATGAAGACTTGGGTCAGCACTCATTAAGTATGGATGAACATCACACTAATATTCCAATGAGATTAAAGAAAACACTTTTAAACCTTCCCATTGTGTCACTTTATGTTAAACTTTGACTTCTTCAAATGAGAGTAGTTCACAGCTGGCATCTATCTATCTATCTATAATCATCTAAATCTTTAAAAGACAAGTGATTTTTCCATTTCATGAAATTTAAAATAACAAAGTGAGTATTATCACCATGAAGGATTATGTTGTGCCAAAGGACAATGGAAAGCTTCAGTGAAAAGTGTATGTGCATTCAATGAAACTTTTAAGTGTTTAAAATACACTCTTATCCAAGTCCCATTTTTTAAAAGCATTGCATGAATTGCAATGTGACCCCCAAGGCCATCTCACTAATCTCGCCTTATCCAATAGATCTTGTTTGAGAATTCCCTTGAAAGGAACGAAGCATGTCAGATAAATTAAATGAAAGGAACAGATGTAGATTAAGAGTGATGTACATTCTAAACCTGAACTTTTAATTTCACTAAATATTATTTTCCAATCTTCATGATCACATTATATTGAAATGTTGGAACTTCAATTTCCTCTACTATTTCATTTAATAAAACCCCCGTGTCTCCTCTGAGCTCTTAAGGAGATGTTAGCTTTAAATCACATTGACTTCACCCTTTGCAATTTACATATGTTGAAGAAATAAAAGCCTTTTCAAGAGTCACCATGGGGCCTGAGAGGCCTCAAAGGAGTATTAAGACCTTGAGTTTTATGTAAGCTGCCTCAAACACAAACCACAAATCCTCCCTGTGGAATACTAATGGCTTTTGTGTACAGTTACAATTCCTTGTGATTTTTTTAAAGTTGTGGAGCAGCCCGTGTATAAAACAGCCTCTGTGCGGGTGATGGAGATATTCTAGCTCTCAGGCAAAAAGGCATTTCCATTTGGTGTTATTTCAGAGTCCAGTTTACACCGAAATAAATAATGGAACCTGTAGGAACCTGGAAAATAACACATTGAAACTGCAATTCGTGTTTTCTATAAAGATTTATTCAGAAGGACATTTTAGATATCTAAAGTAGAGTTGGGAGCTTGGTCCTTGATATCTAATGGCCGATTTACTCTAAGTTATCTATTTTCTCAATGCTTCATCTTTATTTATTAATTTGTGATGCTGAAGATTGAACTCAGAGTCTCCTATATGTCAAGTATCTACCCCTGAGCTACACATCCAGCCCTACTTTATGTTTTGAGAATAGATGCTTTATTTATTTATTTTTGGTATCAGGGATTGAATTTAGGGCTACTTAACCACTGAGCCACATCCTCAGCCCTTTTTGTATTTTATTTAGAGACAGAGTTTCACTGTGTTGCTTAGCACCTCAATAAGTAGCTCAGATTGGCTTTGAACTCACAGTCCTCCTGCCTCAGCCTCCTAAGCTGCTGGAATTACAGGTGTGTGTCACCACACTTAGCTACATGGTTGATTTTAAATATCAGCAGAACTCACACACAGCCAGAGCTCAAAAGGTTTGAGGATTCTGATTTCCTAAAATGACCTCTGTTCTGTCTTTATAAGAGATCTTCTTATATGATTCGCATGTCTTTATGTGGCCCAGGAAGGATCAAAGCATGACGGAAAGATGGGGTAAGAAATTCTCATGGATGTTTTCTTTGGAGTCCCTCGGGGTGTCTAGCAAAACCCAGAAGTTCATAAAAGCAACAGTGAATAACTCAGTACGGAGCAAATTTCAAGTATTTACTCTGAAACTGACCAACATACTGACAAAGACTCTCTTGGACCAATCTTTAAGCACGCTCCCCTGAGCTCTCTTTTCAACTGGACCTTGTCCTTGAGTCCTGTCCTTTAGACCACCAAGCCCAGCCTTAATAAAAATTCTGCTAAGTTAGTTTAGCAAGAATCCCTTCACCCTTGATAGCTTCCTATCTGATCAAGTTCACCTTCCACCCCTGCTTGTCTTAGTCCTTGAATTCCTTGAGCAAGATTCCTGTTGAACCAGTTCGGCAGGGTTTCTCCTCCCCCTGACATCTCCTGTTAGAAATTGTTAATCCACTGACCCTTTGCTTCTGCTTATTGGCATTCTCAGCTGTCCCTGCTCTACACAGAGTTGAAGTCAGGCTGTCCTCTATTGCCATAGTCTGGAATGCTACCTCTCCTGCTGTCTTGGATGAGTTTCCAGTGAATAATTTGTCTTTAATAATACAAACAAATATACAAATGTCAATGCTTCTTTATGGATCGTATGTTAAAGAGGAATACATTTGGGCCAGGTGTAATGGCATACACCTATAATCCCATCTATTCATCTACTTGGAGGCTGAGGCAGGAGGATCACAATTTTCTAGGCTATCCTATACAAATTAATGAGAACCTGTCTCAAAATAAAATTTAAAAAGTACAAGCCATAGAGCTCAGTAGTACAGTGTTTGCCTAGCATATACCACCACCACCAAACAAACAAATGAAAGGAATATAATTAAAATATATTCAATTAAACTAAATGTATGATAAAAATTAAGACCTTTTTAAATAAGGTAGATGATCACATATATAACCTTTATTATATTTTTATTAATTAGCCCTACTCTAGGAGTCATGTGTGGGCACCAATAATTCAGAACACATTTCAAGTGATTAGATGTGCTCTCAAGATTGTGACCCTTAATATTTAATCAAATTAACTCAGGATAAAAGCATAATAGATATATTGTACAACTATTGTAGATCTTACTGTATGACAGGCCTGATGTGAGCTTCATGCTAAAACACTTGAAATAACAGCACCCTTGGGGCTGGGGATGTGGCTCAAGCGGTAGCACGCTCACCTGGCATGCGTGCGGCCTGGGTTCGATCCTCAGCACCACATACAAACAAAGATGTTGTGTCTGCCAAATACTAAAAAATAAATATTAAAAAAATTCTCTCTCTCTCTCTCTCTCTCTCTCTCTCTCTCTCTCTCACACACACACACACATACACACACACAGACACACACTCTCTCTCTCTCTCTCTTTAAAAAAATATTAAAAAAACAAAAGAAATAACAGCACCCTATAGTAAATTCCATTATTACTCACAATTTATCCAGAGCAAAATGAGGAGCAGAGAGATAAAGTGTCTTGTCCAAGATGGAGAAGAGTCAGGACTCAAAGTCAGGGTATGTGACTCGGGTTCATATTGTCTTTCATTTTTTATTATTGGAGGTACAGTCCTCACAATCCCCTTACCTGTAATTTCACATTCCATTTTTCCAGTTACATGCAGTCAACATGGTCTTAATAATTCAATGGAAATTTTCAGAAATAAACTATTCATACATTTTAAATTATGCACTATCTGAGTACCATCATGAAATCTCACACTGTCCTAGTCTGTCCTGTTCAGGACATGAATTGTTACTCTGTTCAGCACATCCACACTGTGTATGGTATCCATCCACTACTAATGTAGTAGTTGTATCAGTCACTAGATGGACCATCATGCCAGCAGTGCTGTGTTCAAGTAACGTATTTTACTTAATAATGCCTCCAAAGTAATCATGCAAAGAAAGCACCAACACATATAACATGGAAAGACATTTTAATTCTGGCACTAGGTGGTAATGCTGCTGGGACACAGGAAAAAAAAATAGTATATATAGGGTTTGGTGCTACGCATTGTTTTAAGCATCCACTGGGGATATTGCAACATACTCCTTGTATAAGAGGGAGGACTATTATATTCAAGCAAAAGCAAAGGTTATGTCCAAATGATTTTATATTTGAAATACCAGTATTAATAAAATCATTATCAAATATCATAAATTGAATACTATTTATACTTGAATGATGTTTGAAGCCATCATATATACATACACATATATAGATAGATAGATAAATAGATAGATAGATAGATAGATAGATAGATAGATAGATATACATTCATACCTGTTTTACAATCCCAAGAAGCATGTGGATGGTGCTACCATCCCCATTCTATCCAGAAGGAGACAAATCCTCAAATAAATTAAATTTGTCTCAAATTCATATCAAATTACCTTTCATGTATGCCTCCTCTAAAGGATTGTCTAAGTGGCTTTCTCAATTTTCTGACCTCCTTCACATTATAGCAAGGAATTATTTCAGGAAGCTCCTTTGCTTGAGGTATAATCCATATTTTCATCTGACTTACATCATATGACTTATTGACAAGGGAGCTATTGAGATGGCTAGTTCAGGGATTAGTATTTGAATCTTTGCTATGGTGTTACTTCAAGTATGGCTTTTGGCTAAGAACGTGGAAAAAGGTGATGGAGTTGTCAAATACAGAGATCAATCTATGAGAGAATGTACACCAAGGCCTTCTCTTCAATGCCATTTAGAAATAGGATATTTTCTTAATTCCTTTAAAGAAAAGTCCATGTGGGTTAGCATCATAAATCTCAATTCAGAAATAGTAACTATGCCAGGATTTCCCATACCTGCCCCAAGGGTTGAGAACAGAAATAAAATTGTGCTTTAGATGACTGTGTCATTTGTAGAGTATTATTATAAGGATATCCTGATATGTTGATGGTCTTTAAAATATACTTTATGCTGCATTGTATTCAGTTATAAGTAGTTGCACTGAGAGTTCTATGGAGAATGAGAGGTTGGCTGGTTGTTTTGTGTACTAATAGCACTACTCTCTGCTTTTGTTCTCAGCACTGCCTTTCATTGTCTTAATTTCTATTGTCCACGCTACACTCATATCAGTACAGCTAGATATTCCTCCTTGCAGACAGGATTATTGAACTAAATGGGAAAAGGGTGAGACCAAATGCTGAAACTAACGAAGCATCAGCTTTGGCATCAGTAAGCCATAACTTACTGACTCCTGAGAGACCTTGGGCTCAGAATTCAACCTCTCCCACTTTAATTTCATCATATGAGAAGTAAAGAAAAATGTATTAATTTTCTGTGTGTAGGAATTAAGTGAGATTTGAAAAAAAAAAAGTTATGGAACATATTGCCCAGATAAAAGTAGATAGTCAATAAAAGTGGAAATTCCATTTGGCCTTTACTTTCCTTCTATGCTTATGAGAAAGAATAGATCTTACCATATCCACAAACTTACTCACATAAATACACATATGTGCACACACACACACTTGGATCAGGTAAGAATGGTCCTAGCTTGTGCCCTTCTAAGAACATGAACCAGTAGTTTTCAAAAGATTCTGAGAAAAAATTTCCAACACTTTCAATAAGCTATAATCCCTTTCTACACATCATCTCCTCTCTTAACCCTCAGATGATCCATATTCTGAGTTTCAGTCCAAAACCAAATCTCCTTCACTCCTGCCTGCACACCTTGCCTCACTCATCAGATATGCTCAAACACACTGCAGTCCCTGATGCATTCTGTGAAAGAGGGTTTTAACTCCTGATTATCCATCCCAGGGGAGAACTATTTTCCTGAAGTGTGCATTCTCCTGTATGTCTCCTTTGTCTTTTACATATAAATTCCCTCTATGGTCATAGTAGGCGATTTATGCTAAATCCCCTTCACATTTGTAACTTACAGATTCCATGCTGAATTCTGTCAGGAGATCAAATGAAATGGAAAATTCTTTAGAAACTAAGATTCAGAACAGGGAGCCCCTGAACTTAATAAATCAGAAAATATTTACCATTTCTTTTCTTTTCAAATAATTTCAGAAGTGCACTTAAGACCAACCTTCTCTGTATGGTAGAGATGCAAGTTGTCTAAAGAACTAAATCTTTTGTTGATAGAGAATTTTAAACAGGGATACACAAATTATTTTCCTGTCTCCTTTCTGAAGTTTAATCTCCCTTGTGCTGGCTGCTTGTCCTGATGGTGTAGTCTGAGGATTATTGAACTAAACAGGACAAAGATGAGATCAAATGCTCAAACTGACAAAGCATCAGCTTTGGCATCAGTGGGCCCTAATTTGCTGACTTCTGAGTGACCTTGGGCACAAAACTCAATGTCTTCCACTTTAATTTCATCATATGGGAAATAAAGAAAAAGACATTAATTTTCCTTTAAGCTGCCATTTCCTAAAGGTTCTACTGGAGCTTCATTATCCACATTGACCTCAATCAAATGTCTGTAGGTTAGTATCTGAAGTTGGAAGAGTCACATTTTCTATGTTGTTCCTATCCATGGGCTTCTCAGCATTCAATAATCTAGCTCAGGATTTCTCACATGATCATGGTGGTGTTTCAGTTACATCTACAATGAAATTTCATTGGAATGGTGTTCTTTTCACGTGATCTCTTTCTTTTTCTCACCTCCCGGAAACCAGACATGATGATGTAGAAGATGCAATTGACCTGTGTGTACCTATCCATAACGTAAGTCCCTTGAAAACTTATGAGGAATTCAAATAACCCAGTGGCATGACCTGGTCAACTCAGGTCAATTGTTTAAGACACATAAATAACTCTTTTCTTCTTTAAGCTGCTGTGTTTTTGAGTCTCCTCATACCCCTGAAAAAAGCACATGGAAAACAAATCTAATGTGAATTCTTAGAGTGAGCAACGTAAAGATGAGCCATATTAAGTTCGAAAATTACAGTTTCTATAACCTAAAAAGAAAATGTAAAATAGACACATTACAATCAATGGAGTCCAAATAGGAGATGTTTCAGTCAAATATCCCATTACAAATTAAGGGGTTTAAAACAAAATGGAAAAACCACTAATGCTATCTCTAAGGATGAAAACTATCCATGGGAGGTCTTACCTTGATATGAAACACCAAAACTATGAATAATGAAATTAAAAATCCAATATAATGACCTGGGTTATAAGTTTGTCTTATGGAAAATACAAAATTACCGTCTTCACTCTGAAACCTTAATGAGTATATTGATTATTAAATGAATTGTACCATTTTCTTTACACTTATTTGTATATACCGCATGGGCAATTGCAATTTCTGTGTTTTACAGGATACTTGAAGTGGGAGAGTTAAGGGATAACATTTGAACATCCCATAAAACTTGAATCCTCCTTCTCTGAGGGATAATTACCTGTGGTTATTGAGTACACTTTGCCAGAATGTTGTTAGTGTTTTCAGTTGTTTTAGAAATAGTCTCAAAGCCGTTCCCAGGAAGGTAAGAAATAGGGAAGAGATGGAGGGATCTCTCCTTTTTGGACAGTAATAGAAATTTCTAATTCATTCTCCAGAGGCCAAATGTGTTAAATCTAGCCAAAATTAATATCTTATAATCTATTAACTAGGAGAGTGTCCTGGGGGGAATAATACATATTCATATATATTTTTTTTTTCTGGAAGGAGAATGTGAGAGTTTTATTTAATGGTGAAGCTAGCCACTGATACATATTGTCCAAAAAACAGAAAGAACCATGTTTTACTTACTGTGCTAAAGACCCTCATACACTATTTTGAAATTGAGTTTTCTTCATTTGGAAGTGGTTCCATGGTTTTAAATTCCCGTCTTCTCACCCATGGTGTTTCTTATTAACTAACCCCCCCCCCCATTGTGCTTGCTCATTTAATTATCTCACCTTCTCTCCCGTGTTCCAGTTTCTAATAGGTTTCCTTTTCACAGCTCACTGGGTACCCCAGAGTTTCTGACAATTAAAGAGTTGGGCTTCCGCTTAAAGTGTACTAGAGCTGGGAGGGACTCAGGGATTCTCAATTGGGACCCCCTCATTCTGTTCTCCAGATCATGAAAGTGACTTGCAAGATGGGGATAGCTCCTTCCCATGTCATTAAATAATGTGTGCCTGAGGGAGGAGCAGATTCCAGGGTCCAGCAGGAATCATCAGCAGAGACATGTTATCAGCATGAAGCCTCCACTGGCTTTTCCTTTCTTTCTTAGTTGACATGGCCCTGAATGTAATATTTCCCAACTCTCCAATAGGAACACCCAAGAGAAGCAAACGCTTCCCTTATTTTGAAGAACAATTCCCAGTACGTTAAAATGATTAGAAGATGATGACTAAAAACAAAAACAGAGGACAAGTTTTCCTCTTTGTGACCTCGGCTGTCAGTTATTCTTACCTACTCAAATCCTATCCTCAGGAGAGCTACACCTAACCGTCTAGAATGATTTCTTCTCTTTCTCTAATTCCTAGAACAGAAGGAACCATTCACTTCTTGTGTGACGGCGAAGTGAGACTTTTTTTTCTTCCTTCTAAAATGCTTTTCAGTTTCTCTAGATTCTTCTTTGACTTTTCATCCGTACACAGCCTTTTTCCTTGAGCTGGAAGCCATGCCTTGTATATGGTATTGATTTCTCCATAATTCATGAGCGGAGGAAGCTGACATTGGTAGAGTACTTATTATGTGCCAAGAATTTTATAGATATAGTTTAATTTAATATATATGAAAACCCTTGAGATAGGACTTAGTGCCCCCACTTCACATAAGAGGAAAACTAAAGCACAAAGTTGAGATGAAAGAACTCCTCTAGGGCTGGGGTTGCGGCTCAGTGGTAGAGTGCTCGCCTAGAATGGGTGAGGACCTGGGTTAGATCCTCAATCCTCAGCACCACATAAAAATAAATGAAATATAAAGATATGTCCAACTAAAAGATAAATATTAAAAAGTAACTCTTCTAAGAACTAAAATTTAGTGAACAACAGAACAGGCATTTAAACCAACCTCATCTATCTCCCAACAGTACTCTTTTTACTAATTCTGTCAGCATTTTGTCTTTATAGTTTGTCATACTCTAGGAGATTAATGAACTCTTAACTGTAAGAATACTTACAATTTTTAGAATTTAGAATGGATGCATATATGTGTGTGTGTGTGTGTGTGTGTGTGTGTGTATCCTCATTCATGATTGTAAGCTTCTAAGCAAACTGAATACTTACAAATGAAGTCTTTAAAGAATTGATTTCTTCTTTCTTTTTTGGTCAGTATTTCTTTTAAAAATACTTATTATGAGCAGTATCTATGTCTATAGTACATATTAATTTATGTGTTGAAAGGGAAGAATATGCTCAAACCAGGATGCTAGCCAGTTCTGAGAGAATCTTTATTCCATGCATTGCCTAAAATTAGTTTTCAATGCAAGGGTTAACACAAAAAACTATAACAAAGACAGTAAGTGTAGAAATTTTTTTCTTAAATATGAGAAGGGCCATTGAAACAATAAATAATTTTAACCAAGAAAATGAACCTAATATATTGGAAAAGTAACTCTTAAAATGGTAGTGTTCTGGCAGCAGATATTGTGACTGATTGTGACATACAGACAACAAACATGAAGCTTACAAAAAAATAATGTTCTAAAATAGAACCGTTTAAAAACAAGTCTTTGTTGTTATCTACCTAACCTCAAGCATGCTAGATATTCTGAAGTATGTTCAGACGTATCATTCTGTTAATCTTATTTTATTTTATTTGGTAATGGGTATTGAGCACAAGGGAATAATAAGTTATTAACTAGTGAGCCACATCTCCAGCCCTTTGTATGTTTATTTTGACACAGGGTCTCACTAAGTTGCTAAGGTTGGCTTCAAACTTGCAATCCTCCTGCATCAGCCTCCTGAGTCCCTGGAATTACAGGCATCCACCATGGTGTTCAGCTCATCCAATAATCTTAAAAGTTGTAACAATTTATAGCCACCTCTAAATATTTCTGCAAATGTGTTTACACTTGAAAGTTGGAATAACCTAGCCAGTGTTGCAGGACTTCTTCTAGGAGAAGAAATGAAGTCAAGAGGAAGATTCACAAAAGAGGTTCAGTATGTAAGGCAAAGCTTAGTTAATCACATGTTGAACAACATTTTGGAACAGAGGAAAGATTAAGTCAATCAATCTAGGGATGATTCCTAAAACACCTTTTTTAACATCAATTCAAATGATCATGAATTGTTTGATTTCATATTTAGTACATGGGCATGAGAATAATGGCAGTGGAAATGCAGAAAAATCCAATAAACATTGCCCATCTTTAGTGGACAGCATTAGGGAATGCGTTCAGAAAGTCTTGCACATTATATTACATGTCTCCTCATGTTTAATAATTGCATAACAGAGGTTGTCCAGTATTTAAGAATAGAAATATATATGCAAATTGTTAGAGTTTTCTTAAAATCACATTAATAATAGTGGCTTGTCTCTATACATAATCCATTAATATTTAATGAGAATGATTGATAGTAATGTATTATATCATAATGCCATACTTCATTAAAGAGATTTTTATTCTCCCTATTCTCCCTAAACAAATATTTCAATAATTTATTTATTAATAATATATCTTGCATAATACAGGGACCAGATCTAAGATGATGTGAACAGATAGCAGGTGCCTTTGCATGATGGACTTTCTGTCTAAATCAAGACCTTTCTGAGAAAGGTGAGAGCTGAAACAGAGGCCTCAAGCCTCAAGACAGTAATATTAAGGGAAGCAATTGGAGGAGATGATGTTTTTAATACTGAATTACATTTGTTTCTTTTGTTTATTTAGCTACTTTGCAGTAATACCATTTGTATTCAAAGAGAGATGCCTTTGTAATATTTTATATATATTGTTAGCTTTCTACAGTTGTAAAAATATCATCATTAATAGACCTTGTTCCACTGCACTGATCTCTGCCTGCATCTCAGAGGAAGAATCTAGCCAAGATCCACCATTGGACACATACTTATTAGGAAGTAGCACGTGAACTCTGGGATTACCTGAGTCAACAATTTTCCATGCTCTCAGGGCACTCACAGCCTGCGGCACCCCACAAAGTGACTTGAGAGCTTATTCCAAGAAGAAATTGCATCCATCTAATGTAAACCCTCCCAGCCGTCACCTCTCAGCATGCCACACTCTGCGGTGACATTCACTCAGTTGTTCTCAGGGTATGCAATGACTATATACTAGAAGCAACCCTGGACTGCTGAGTTCTGTCCCTCAGAACTTCTTTCTTTCCTTCTACTTTATTTTCCTCCTCTTCTTCCCTCTCCCTCTTTCTTGCTATCCTTCTGCCATCTCCTCCTTTGTCTCTTGTCCTTTCCTCTTTCCATTCTTTTTGAATGCAGATATTTATGGATAAAACATAGCATGAAGTCCTAGAAGCTCAGTATTGCTGACACTGACACAAGACAACTCATACAACAAAGTTGTGCTGCCACTGACTCATAAGTTATGAATAGCAGTTTGAATGCGAACAGAAAAGGTAGAAAGATGATATTAGAAAAAAAAAATTAAATTCATCAATATTCAATGGCCATCGCTTGAATTCTTAAGCTCTCCTTCCACAAGGAAATAAAAATGCCTATTTGAAACACAAAGGCATAAATAAACATAATCTGAGCGATGGTCTGATAAAACAGTCGATTTGTGCCAATATCTGATCCTAATTCTTGGACCCCACATCACTCCATATAGTGGGTGAAACATGACCATAACTTTGTATTGTTTTCTTGTGCATATTTGTAGAATTTTAACGTATATTCCCATTACCATAGTAAGCATATGTTCAGCATAATTTTAAATAAAAGTGAAAATGATATATTTCCAGAGTGGTTTATTGATAGTGGTTTATCTTCCTTTAAAAATAATTCCAAGAAATGTATATTTGATCCATGCAAGTCTAGTACATAATATATAATAATAGTTGTGTGAGCGATTTCTATAGTTACCTACTCTTCTTGATTGATTAAAATAGCAGCAGCTACCAGGAATACCCTGCAGACCATCCAAGTTTCTGTTGTTGGTGGTATTTTTTTTTTCTCTTCCAAAAGATGTTTTAGGTTTTTTTTTAAATAATTATTTGGACAGAAAGTAGAAGATGAATCTAAATAGTACATTATTTCAAGACCATAAAGTTATTTATAAAGTATTGGTATCCTATCTTAGTCATGAACAGCTTAGACAGTCATAAATCATCTGGTCTTTGGATCAATTATTTTGTTGCCAGGAACTCACATGATAACATTATTTTTACACAATGATACATTTATAAAAACAACAAGAATTAGAAATTACATTGTTAAGAAAAAGTAACAATTTTTTAATTTATATACCATATTAATTTCTCTGTTTAAAGATATGAAAATCTTTGAGAATTATGGCATGGAAATTCTAGGAATAGTCTCATATCTACCCTCAAAAATATTAACCACTGTATTCCCAGAAATGGGTTTTAAATGACTCTTGGGCCTAGATTGACTGTTGAGTATTGAATCATAATATGTACTTCACAAAAGACCACTGAAGTTTAGGACACTGTGGTCCAGATCACATCATATTTGATTGTTTCAAGGCCATCAGTTTGTAACTATGTTAACAGTTATTTTACTCAGTGAAATGTAATAATGCAAAAATCAATAGAATAATGAAACATTCTAATTGAAGCAACCCTGGACTGCTGAGTTCTGTCCTTCAGCCTCCCTTCGTCTTCTGCAAGGACCAAATCAGCATTAGTTGAACTTCAGTGCTCCAAGCAACCTGTTTGAGATCCAATAGTGTAGATCATAGTATGTCCACAGGAGTTTGAGATAAGATTATAGCACTCCTTTCCACATGGTGGTGTCAAGTCTTTTTTGGCCATTTAAATTTAAAATAATTAAAAATTGAGATAAAATTATAGTTTTGTTGCCTTGGTGACATGTTCACTGTTCAGTAGCCACATATAACACAAGGATACTGTATTAGACATCATGCATAAAGCAAAGCTCTATCACAGAGAGTTCTTCAGACAGCAATGTGAGCTTTACAACACAAAGAACCTCTTACTTATCAGTGCATACCCAGCACTTAGCACAAGTCATAGCCCGTGCATGGGAGATTTATTGGAGAAAGCAGGTACATAGCTATAAATATTATGTGTGCTCCAAGGAAACAAGTAGGGAAATGCATCCAAAGTTTGACCTGTATGACCTTAAAAGGATTTTTCTAAATGATGCCAAATTAATGGGTGGGGGTGTAAAAATGTGTAGTTGTCTGTATTTAAACCTGCTAGAGTTATTGGGAAAAGACTGTAGGTCCCTGTTTGCCTAGAATACAATATATACATACATATATATAAAATATATTATATATTATATACATATAATGTATATAGATATTATATAATATAGAATATTATATATAGAATAGTCATTAGATATATTCTATATATATACAGAATTATATATATATAATTATATATATATATATATATATATATATATATAGAGAGAGAGAGAGAGAGAGAGAGAGAGAGAGAGAGAGAGAGAGAGAAATCTAGGGTCTCAGGAAAGGAAGTTCAATGTGCCTATTTCCCTGAAACTCTGAATATGCAAATGTAACACCTTTAAGCATTTTCTCTGCCTCATACACATTCTGTTCAACCACATTGGCAGCAGGTGGCTTTAGCAGCAAGTGTTTCTCAGGTCATTACTCTAAAGACTGTTCTGTCTTTGCAACATCTACTTTTACCCTTATCACTTCAACTCTGCCTGTGTTCATATGCTTCTGCTGAACTCCAGATTCCTGCTACCTCTAGGACAGCAGAGCTTGCCTGATCTTGGCACCTAGAAGGCAGGGCAGAGGGCAAGTCTGCCTTATTCAAAGATGTGTATTTGACTGACAGGTCTTGTGATGTACTCACACATGTTTTTTGAACTCACTGAAACTAGTACTTTCATCTTCTTTGTATTGATTGCTTTCCCATCAAACTTAAAAGCTCACAGTAAACCAGGTAAAGAGTTTCCATAATGGGTCAGAAAAATAAAACCAAATAATCAAATAAAACTGAAAGCTACCTATCCAAATCATTAAGTTGAGCTCAATATTTTGTTGTAAAAAAAAGAAGCAACAACATCAACAACAATGAAAGCAACAATTATTTTGTCCAAAGCAGGAGAGGAAAATGGGAACAGAAGAATTCAAGGATGGAACCTAGAGAAAGGAGAGGCTTTGGTGTAGACATGAAATCCTATTTGCAGCACATTCTCTGGTGCCTCAATCTGGATTGCTCACTGGTGATCTTATTTGGTGTTATATCTGGAGCAGTGCATTGAGAAGAAGCTGCAGATGGACAAATACATGTACTTTGTTAGGACATAAGTATAAACAGCTACAAAAAGCCCCAGCAAATGCAGAATAGTGTGTCTCTCCAATGCTCCATGGGACCTCAAATATCTCATTTAACCATAGATAATTTACATTCTTCAATGGCCCTAGGGTAATATATTCTCACTGAACTAACATTTATGTATCTTTAAAATCCATAAAGCAGATTATAACATAAAGGCCATCATTTCATATTAAAAAGAGTAGAAGAGAATTCCAAATATCTTGCCATGAACTAATAAGATGAATGAAATTTGGAGTGGCATTAATCTAAATTACATAGAGCTTAAAGCTCAGATATACGAAAAGTCAAATCTATTACTTTGGTTTCTATAGATCTCCAGTACTCATACCAAAATGAAAAGGTAAATCCTTGCCGTATTTGTTATAGTTTTTCCATTGTTCCTTCTTGTTCTTTTCTCAGGATCATGCAGTTGAATGGCAACAAATCTACTTTCTTTCAAAGTCAAAATGATTTAGCCTTTAGCCACACAAAAGCAAAATAAATTTTAGCAGATCAGTGAGGTCTATAGAGAGTTTTTCACAACTAAATACTTCTAAACATTTAAAGAAGAATTAATACCTATTTTTTTTTACAACTTCTCCTCAAAAAATACAAAAGGAAGATAAACTTCTCAATGCATTTATAAAGGCAATGTCATCCTGATACCACAACCAAAGATATCACAAGAATACAACTAGCCAAAAACATTTTTTTAAATATGGCAACAACATATTAAACACAATGTTAGTAAACCCTAATCAGCAGCATATAAACCAAATTATATACTATGAGCAAGTGAGATTTATTCTTGGGATACAGTGTTGAATCAATATCCAGAAGTCAGTTCATTTAACATATTAATAAAATTAAAAAAGTCATATGCTTATCTCTGTAGACCAAAAGAAGCCCCCAATATTCTCTCATTATAAAAATATTTGACACACTAGATAGAAAGGAATGTCTTCAGTCTGCTAAGGGACATCTGCAACAACCCCGCAGCAAGCATTATAGTTCATGATGAGAAAATGGATGCTTCCTCCTCAGACCAAGAACAAGTCTGAGAAGTCTGATCTTGCCAATCAAGATCAACATTGTGCTGTTATAGTCAGGATAAACAAGCAAGCAAAAAAAAAAAAAGTCCTCCAGATTAAAAGTCAACACATAAACTTATCTCTATTTAGTGACAACATGATCTTGTACACAGAAACTCTAAAGGAACACATTTAAACACTATTATAATGTGTAAATAAATTTGGCAAATGTTTAAGATACAAGATCAAATGTGTTACTGTATACTTACAATCAAAAATGAAATCAAGAAAAGTTCATCTATCAATACATTAAAATAATGAAATATTTAGGAAATATTTAACAAAAGACACACAAAAACATACTCTAAACACTAAAAAAATGTTTAAAGAAATCAAAGACTATCTGAATAATTGTAAATATAAATAAATATTTTATTTTATATTCTTGGGTTGGAATTAACGTTGTTAAAATGGCAATATTCTCAAAAATTGACACAGATTCAATTATGTCCTCATTAGAATCCTAGATGACTTCTTTTTATAAGAATTGACAAGATGATTTTAAAATTGATATGGAATTGTGAGGGACCAGAATAACCAAAACAATTTTGCAAGAAGAACAAAATAGGACTCAAACTTCCTTAGTTAAGTTTACTATGAAGCCCTGCTAATCAAGTCAGCAGAATACTGGTCTGAGAAGAGACGTACACATAAATGGAATAGAACCGACTTATTCCAGAAATAAACCTACATATCTATGGTCTACCAGTTTTGGATAAGGTACCAAGACCTTTCAATAGGTAAAGAAATATTTTGAGCAAATGTTGCTAAGAAAACGATATAGCTACCCGAAAACAATGAAGTTGAACCTTCAACTCCAATCATGTATAAAAATGTTACTGAAAATGAATCACACATATAAATATTAAAAACATACAATGTTTACAAGAAAGCATGGGGGGAAATCTGCATCACTTTGAACTTAGCAAAGGAATCTTTTATATAACACCAAAATCAGGGGAACACAACAACAACAACAAAAAGATGATTGTATTTAGCCTAAATTAAAATCTGTTGTGATTGAAATAATCCTATCAAGAAAATGAGTGAAAAGACAACCCACAGAATGGGAGAAAATATTTGCAAAATATTTAAAAATTATATATCTGATAAGACCCATGTATCCAGAGTAGTTAAAGAATTCTTGTTATGGTGATAGTTGTACATAATTCTTGTTATGGTGATAGTTGTACATATCTGTGAATATCCAGATAGCAATGGAATTGCACAATTTAAATAGGGTTATTGTATGATATGTGAATTATATCTCAATTAAATTTTTAAAAGTGAAGTAAAATAAATAGTAATTTATATGGGAATTGGCTAATGAAATGATGTGGAGATTGATTGAACTAAAGAAAAACTGATAAAAAATAAGAATTTTATTGAAGAAAAAGGTAACAATGAGTCCGACTATTATATATAATAAGGGATATGCCTGTCTTGCCTGTTGTAGCCCCAGTTTGGAGAAGTATTCCTCTAGGGGGTTTCCCTTGGTTGTGTAAGGAAAAGGTAAAGAATTGTTCTCTTGCTTGTCACTAAACCTTGTCCTAATCTATTCCTCTTCTTCACTCTTGTCCCTCAGATCAGTTTTTCACTATTAATATAAGAGTGGGACTCACTGTTACATTCTTTTTGAAGAAAAAGAATTTCAATGAGACTGTAACAATGAGCCCCATTATTATATATAATTATAAGGTACAATAAAATATGGAAAAAAATTCATAATAATTATTTCTTTGGGTAGCTTTAAATTATATTCCCCACACTTTTCAAACGTAGCTAACTTTTAAGATACATACCCAAATCAGTTTGGTTTTCATTCTGGTTCTCTTTCAATTCCATATGAATTTTATAACCATATTGCCAATTCCTATAGAATTCTTTCCTAAACCATCGATTTGGTCGTGTTATGCCTCAGTTTTATTTTAAACTTAATAAGAAGCAATAGTATTATGTACTACAAGTACACTGCAAAAAAAAAATTAAACTGAATATAATTTGAATGTCTAAGGGTAGGGGAATGTATAATTAAAGTGGTACATTAACATTATTGAAACATATGGTAATATAAAAACTATTATTACTATTATGATTCTCAAAACACAGGATTATTCTAATATATTGGTAAAAAGTGGAAGACAAAATTGTACATATTTTATCCTTACTATATCAAGTGGGTAAAATATTTAATGAGTATAATAGCTACCAATAGTTGTATTAGTTCTGTATTTGAGGATGTAATAGAAGCTTTAGAGATGTTATAAAGCTAATCTCTAAGACATTAAATATCATAGATTTTAATCCAGGCATGATGGTGCATGCCTGCAATCCAAGAAGCTTTTGAGGAAGACGCAGGAGGACTGTAATTTCAAGGCCAGCCTCAGCAACTTAGTGAGGCCCTAAGCAACTTACCAAGACCCTGCCTAAAAAATAAAAATAAATAAATAATAAAAGGGGTGGGAATGTTGCTCCATGGTTAAGCACCGCTGGGTTCAATCCCTGGTTAAAAAAAAAGCCATTAATTTTAAGATGTATGATCAAATTAACAATAACTCTTGGAAAGAAGGGAAGGAAAAAATGAAGCAACACATGCTCAATTCATGCAAATCAATCACAAAATTCTTTTTGATTTTAGATTTACAATTTCTAATCAAAATATCAAAAACTGCATTTTCCTAAGTTAATTGGGTCAGCCTTTTTTTCCCCAAACTTTTTCATGAGGTTAAGTCAGACAGTTGTTATGAAAGGACATTTGTTATGTCCTTTCAAAATTCATAAGCTGAACCCTTAACCTTGAATATGTACGTATTTGAGATACAGCTCTTGGTAGATAATTAAGGTGAAATGAATCTGGTCCTAACAATAGAACTCATTGCCTTATAGGACAAGGGATATAGATCCTTCCTCTTCCTCTGACTCTACCTTTCCTCTCTCCTACACCACCCCCCACTACGGAGTTAAGGCTATGTTTGAAGACATGTTGCAGAGGCAGCCATCTATAAGCCAGGAAAAGAGACCTCACCAGAAATCAAATTGACTGGCACCTTGATTTTGAACTTTGTAACCTCCAGAATTTGTGAGACATTTCTTTTAAGTCACGTAATCTGTTGTATTTTTTATGGTAGCCCACAGCTAACATAATTTGTAATGAGAGTTGTTATTTTCCAGGGGAGAAGGGTCAAACTCTTCACACAGTCTTAGGACCTTTTGACATCCTTGATGATTTTTCTTGTTAAATAGGCATCACTCCTTGTTAGATACGAGGCAATGGATTTTATCAACTGCCTAGTCACATATCCATCCATCAATCCATCATGGGGTACCATACAGAACCACCCTCCTAAGCATATGTTGACCATCTAATCTTTAATGTATTCAGAGGGATGTGTGGGAGATGATTATCTTAGAGAGTGAATAAAATTAGTGCCCTTTTAAGAAAGACACCAGAAAGATGATTCCCCTTCTCATCTTGTCTTGCTCTGTCATGTGAGGATACAACACATCATATGTGGAGCAGGAAAGTAGTCTTCACTAAGAACTAAAACCGCTGGCACTTTGATGTTGGACTTCCTAACCTCCAGAACTGGAAGAAATACCCTTCTGTTGTTTGCACCACTTTGGCTATGATATTTTTATTATAGCAGCCAGAACTGATGAAGCCATACATCAGTTGGACAATGTATATAATAGAACTCTAACTACTCTACTGATTGAAATTTCTACCTTCTAGTATTTTTTCAGGGGAGGTGTGAGTCTACATTTAAGCCAAACAAAAACATCACCTTGTTCTTTGATTTTTGTTTGCCCTATTTTTGATAAGCTTGAGTTCAGGACCCCCAAAAGACCACTAGAGACCAAGATTGACGCAAGTAGCAAAGAGGTGTTTATCACGAGCTAGCTTGGTCCTCCGCGTGCACACAGCAACTGGTGACGCTGAGAGGCCCTGAGCCCAGGGTTTGCAGCAGTTTTATACACTCTTTGGGGAAGGGAGGGACTTTACATACATCATAGTGTCTCTCAGCAAATCATCACACACCGCAGGAAAATCATAAAACAACTCTAAAACATGATTAGCATATTCACTGGTGGGAACAAGTTGGGTAAGGGTGATTAGTTAGTACCACAGGGGGATTCGTTTGAACTGATTGGTTTAAGCCCCTTGGGGAGACAGAGTACGTGCTGAACTACATAGTTTCCCAACATGTTATCAACCACCGTAAACTACTGGGAGGTCATCTGACATCCCAGGTATTTCCCTGTCTAATGCTGATTGGTGGTTGCTAGGAGGTTGCTATGGGTCCTCACCTAGCCTGACTGAGTCAGGGACACCTGGCGCCACAGATCTCTCCTGTTATTTGCAGACAAACAACTCAGCAGAGTGGGTATGTGCCTAGGAGTGCTCTGTGGGTTTTTCCAAGGACAAGGGCCACACCCTTTTCCTTGGACAGGCTTTGCTCTGAGGTAGAGGCTAGTTCTCAAAAATGGAGTCACATCAGTTTCTCAATTTTCATTGGCTTTTCTCTTCCTTTTTCCTTCAATTGAATAAATAAAATTAAATACAGACAAAAAAAACATACTACATACACACATCCACACATATTCAACTTGTTGACTAAAATTCTGTGTTACTTGATGTACTAGTGATTGCAGTAGGCATTTTTGACATATCACATTTTTACCGTCAGATAACATTTCATTAGGTCATTAATAATGATAGTGAGACGGGGGATGAAAAGGACAATCAGTGTAAATAATAAATAATTGGGTCCTATGGGGAAGATGGAGACAGGTTAGAAAGGAATTCAAATGTTAATACCTCCAGATTGGTCCCTCTTCTCCTCCACCTGTTGCTGTGGTAACCTGCACCCAGGGACTCTTCTTCCCTGCAACGGGCTGTTCCCTTTCTATCCTGTCCAGTATCACTCCACCTTTGTTTCCACTTTTTGAGTCACTTATCATGTAGGCAGGATGTAGGGAGGAGGGGTACATGAGAACCAAGGAATTTTAAAATGTATGAGAGCAGCAGGACAACCCCAGTTCTTTGGATACCAGCTCTGGATCCCCTTCTCTGTAGAGAAGTCTATCTCTGTTCTATCCTTTAAATAAAACTTGCTTTCTATGCTTGCCTCAGCGTTTCTTGTGTGCTCAAAATTCACATCCTGGGAACTGGAAGTTGGCCCTGTTTGATTCTCCTCATCACCAGTGGCATCAATAGGACCTGCTGTATTTGGATACTATTTCAGTGTGACTCCAAAATCTTTGTTTATTGGAAACTTGGTCTCCAGACTGGGAAAGTTGAGCAGGTTGGAACCTTTAAAATTGGGGGCTTAGTAGAAGTGAAGTGCTCTTCTCTTTAGGGTCAATGTAGATCTTTGGAGAACACAGTGAGTTCCTGTCAGAGTGGATTTTCATGAAAAGATCTCTATCTCTGCTCTCTGATAGGTCATGTCATGTGATGTGCTCTTATCATTGTGACTCCATCTGCCATAAGAGACCTTCACTAGCATGAGCACAAGCCAATGCTATATTTACATGGTCTCAAAGCTCTCTTAAAAAAAATTCCCCAGCTTCAGGTATTTTGTTATAGAAATGGACCTTGCAATTATAACTCCACTTCACTTTCTACTTCAGGGCATGCATTTTATTTCTACACATGTTATAAACCTACTAAGACATCAACATTGTTTTCTGTTTAAAGAGTCAACAGTAATTAAATGAAGCTTGAAACATGCAAAAATTCCCTCCTTTTCTAAGTACACATTTCTCCTTTCTCAGGCTCTTTATTCCTTCCTGCAAACTGGGACTTCTGATACCACAGCCCTTAATAATAAAGCTCTGCAATTATTCACGACAGATCATCTCAGGTTATTCTTAAAATATCCTTATTTTCCCTTCCCTTTTTAAGTGTACTTTCATTGTCTATAAAATTCTAGGTTATAATTTTTTTTGATTTTTTTTTTTTTTTTTTTTTTTTTTTAGTATTAGAGATTGAATTCAAGGGTACTTAACCACTGAGACACAAACCCAGCCTGTTTTTTTTTTTTTGAAACAGGATTTCACTAAGTTTCTTAAGATCTCTCTAAATTGCTGAGGCTGCCTTTGAACATGTAATCCTCCTGCCTCAGCCTCCCGAGTTGCTAGGATTCCAGGTGTGCACCACTGCAACTGCCATGATATTATTTTTATTTACTTTCATCACTTTGATTTTTGTTCTACGTTTTTTCCTTTGACGAGAAGTCAGCTGTCATTCTTACCATTGCTTTTCTGATTGAAATGTGTCCTTTTTCACTGATTTAAAATTTTCTCTTTCTCTTTAATTTCTGGCATGCTACAGATAATATGAGTAGATTTATATTTGTGTTTGTCCTGCACGATATTTGCCAAGGTTTTGCTTTATTTTTATTGATGCATTATAACTATACCTACATGGGATTTATTAGCCCATATTTGTTAATGCAAGTTGCATCACTTGATTGATCTCATTCTTCATGCCAAGGTTTGTTGTTGTTGTTGTTGTTGTTTGGTTGGTTTGTTTTCCTGTACAGTGATATATTTCATCAGGTTTTAAAAACATTAGCTGTTATCTTTTCAGGTATTTCTTTGGATCCATTTCTCTTGGCTCCAATTTGGAAACCTTACTTTGACACTTTCTAACACTCTCCTATGGATCTTGAAAGCGTTTTCACTTTGTGTTTCAATCTGGCCTTTTTCTGTGAACCTGTCTTAAAGTTCAGAGCTCACTATGGACAGACTTTAAGGTGGTTTCCATGAGTTCCTCTTCGTGGAATTTCCACCTTCATGTAACCCTTTTTCTTGAGCCCTTGAGTGTGGCCGAAGCCTATGCCTTGCTTCTCTCCCCTGTGAATATGATACGTGAGAGTTGTCTCCAACGTGCTTGAGTCCCTCTCTCTCTCCATTGGTCTCCTTCTACCACCTCCTTCATCCATTGCTGATTGCAGACACTGAAGAAGAAATATGTCATGAACCCTACACTTGTGAGGACATTAACTGTTCAAAACCCGAGGAATCTTGGAGGCAGATCTTTTTTCTTAGAGGAGCTGTGTGAGTCCCTAACCTGCAGAACCATCTAACCCACACTCCGATTCCTGCCTCAAGGAACACAGAAGCTAATAAACACACTTGAAGCAGCTACACTGGTGACAAGTGTACAGAGCAGTAGAAAACTAATACAATGCCACCTTCCTCTATTTGGCCAACATGGTGCTCAATTCCTCAAATGAGTCCATTTTTCCTGGCATCTTCTGTTTTGCCTTTTATCTTTCTCCTTTTCTATTCCATCTGAAATTTTTCCATCTGTTCCTGCGTGGGATCCACCATTTCCTGGATCTTTTAGTTTGTCACTTTTCATCTGAAATAATCTGTGATAATTCTGATATCTGGCTATTTATATGTCTACTTTTATTGTCTATACTCACTTGACTTTGAATAAAGTTTCCCTGTTTTGTTGTCTGATATGCATTTTTATTGCATGTAAGACAGTATGTATACAGTAGAGACCAAAATATTTATAATTTAACTGCATTGAGGTGTAGCGTCTACCTTGGTCCCTTTTCCTTTGAGGTGACTATTGTGGAGATTGAGACTCATCTGTGAAGTGTGTGAGGAATTTGTGGTAGTTTTGGTTAGATTCAGTTCACTAGTGGCTAAAATATTCTGAAGATAAGTTCAATGCATCTAATTCAACAGGGTGTCTGATGAGCAATGGCAAGACTCTGGGTACCTCTATGTACTCTGCTTCATAGATACCCATCTTCTGAGACCTATTTTGTAACCTGGAAGTCACCCTGTTGGAACACTACAAAGCTCTTTCTCTCTCTCTCTCTCTCTCTCTCTCTCTCTCTCTCTCTCTCTCTCTATCTCTCTCTCTCTCTTTTTAAGGGGCAGGTACCAGGGATTAAACTCAGGGGCACTTGACCACTAAGCTACATCCCCAGCCCTCTTTTGTATTTTATTTAGAGCCAGGGTCTCACTGAGTTGCTTAGCACCTCGATTTTGCTGAGGCTGGCTTTGAACTCATGATCCTCCTGCCTCAGCCTCCTGAGCTGCTGGGATTACAGGCCTGAGCCACAGAGCCCAGCTCTTTGTTTATTTATTCCCCATCATTAACTTTCACTTTCCACATCTACTGATGTCTTTCTGATCTTTTGCTCAGACACTGAGGTTACCTGGTACTGTTCTTGGCAAAGAATCAGTGTCCTCTTGAAGGACTACGCATGTTCTACTACTGCCCCTAACATTCTGATGCCAGGTGCCTTCCCTCTTGATGAAGGATTCTGGTGCCTCAGTTCTCTCCTTCTGTCTCCTCCAGGTTTTGTGTGGCACCTTGACAAATTCAGTGAAGGAACAGGAGGGAGTCAGTGAGTGTTTTCATGCTTACCCCTCCTCTGAGGTTCCTAAGTGGCCTTCAAAACTGTGAAAAAAAAACTGTGGCATTTTCCTTCCAACTGCTCTCCACAGCACTTCCCAATACTGTACTAGAATGAAAACACGAGTGAATTTCTACTTTCCTAGGAAGTTTTCATCATTTTATGCATAAACCTTAACGTTTTGATTTTTCTATTTTTTTTTTTTTTTTTTTTTTTTGTAGCATGACCAACTTGACACCATGATTAGGGTAGGAAAAAATGCACTTTTGATTTTTCTAAGTTTTTAATCGGAAGTATTGAGGCAATGCAGGAATTAGAAACTCTATGTGTTTATTGCCAAAATTGTCTCTTTACAGTACCCTGAAATGCCCTCTACATTTCCAAACTCTTACTTTCAAAAATCAAGCAAGAGTGAATGAACAGAGGTTACATTACCTGTACTATTTTGAGATAGGGGTGTAGGATAAAAAGAGAGACATACTGAATTTTAAAGGAAATGCCCTCAAGCCATTGAGATGCACAGTTGTAAATCCTGAGCAACATGCCCTTGGCCCATGCCCTTATAAAATGAGGGAACACACAAGCACAGGGAAAACTAGTGTAAAATTGTGCTTTTCCTCTTGACTCCACCTCCAATTTGGCCCCCAATAAAATCCTTCTATAAATATTCAATCCCCCACACAAGTCAGGGCTGCTACTACTCTCAATAGCCCTCATGCTATTCCTTTGTATTTAGAGGTTTATTTCTAAATAAACCTTTGCCTATGACTTGTTTGGCTGCTCCTGCAGAATTTTTTTTTTTTTTTTTCTGTCACATATGCCAAGAACCCCACCTGAGTTGAATTCTCCTTCTCCTCTGGGAACTCCTTGGACCCTTCTCCAGAGTCATCTATCTGTTCATTGTGACAATTTGATACATTACTTAGCAATCTATTTTTTTATTGTACTAACTGAATACTATCTTAGGTGTTTTGGTGAGTAGCCTAGAATTCTTTGAAAATTATCTTTTAAATATTGCTCATCAGCAAATAGAATTTCAGTATATAAAAAGAGAAAGAGGCGGGGGAAAAAAAGAAGAAGAAAAACAAGTTTGATATCATAATACACCAAAGTCAAGAACACTGATACCATTTTAGGCACCAGCAATATTTAATGAGTGAAACAAACAGCAGGGTGTTAGATAAATGAAAGCTGACAAGAGGGAAAAAAGACTTGATCAAAGAATAAAATATAGGACCATGATCAAAGAAAATAACCTTGTAAAGAAAACAATACTTGATTTGCTACAGAGACACCAGAAGGTAAGGAATTTATTCAAAAAATTGAGTCAAGTTGTAGAACCAGATCTATATTTTATGAATATGTATCTTCCAATAAATATTCTTTGTTATTTCACACAAATTGAAAATGGAGTGTCCAATAAATAACACTCTTTTCACTTCTTATGTAAAGCGATGCCCTTAAAGAAGGAAAAAAGATAGTTGGCTTGTTTTTATTTACACTTATAAATAATATACATAGAAGCTACATTTCAAGATAGAAGAAAATTCAAAGGAATACTTGTGATGTCGGCTTTATATAATTGCACTAAGTAGTCTTAATGATTTCAAAACTCTTAAATTACCCCCAAATTACCCAATTTGAGAAATGTACTGAAAATCGGTATTTCTCCTGAGAGGGTTTTACAGATCTGGCTAATGGATCTTATTGAAAAAGTCTGATTTATGTCATGGCAATTTGGGGAGAGGGGCACTTTTAGAAATCATCATACATTTTTATTGGTGCCAAATTCTATACCCAGTTTAACTTTGGTAACCTCTCTACTTATTTCTATTCTATTGCTTCTAAAGTAATTTGTATGGATTTAGCATTGATACTGACTTTGGGGGAAACTAAAAAACATTAGTATATGATGTCATTCAACTGTTCATTAAATAGCAAAATGGTGTATCCTGAAAAATGAGAAAGATGGTTAGACATCTTTCTTTATAAAATTGTGTTTGTGCATTTGGATGATTCATAGTAGATGTTTGTACCTAATCTTAGTGCTTTCTCATTATACAAAACTAACAGTTAAAGTGCAAATGCAATTTAGAAATTAGTTTAACAGGCTTAATTATGCAAGTTAGATTTTCTTGTTTGGGTTTCAGACTTTAATTCTGTATTGTCATAGCTCTTTGCTTATGGTGTTTTATTTGTTTCAACCTGTACTGCTAGCACTGAATCCATACCCTGCATCTACCAGACACTCTGAAAATATTTTTGAAATAAATGCACAGTTTTTTTTGGACTGGAAAATCATGTTTTTCACCAATGTATACATACAGCTGTGTGCTTTCTCTTTCCATGTATACACATATGTGGTGTACAGAAGGAATCATAGTTCACTCTGCAGAGATGTGATCCCAGAAATGCATTGGTAGGTAATTATGTCATTGCGTGGACACTGTAAAGTGTACTTATTCAAACCTAGATAGTGTAGACTACTACATACCTGGGCTATAAGGTATAACCTATTGCTTCCATACTACAAACCTGTACAGCATCTACTCTACCGAATACTGTAGGCAACAAGTAAAGCGGTGTTACTTCTGTATCTAAATATGGAAATGTTGCTGCAAAAATATTATAAAAAGATATAAAATAGTTATAACTCATTGCACAATATTAGGTATCTGTGAATCATGAGGCCTTTAGGAAATTTTCAGCCCCATTGGTATCTAGTGGAAACATAATCATATAAGTGGTCCTGGTTGATAGAAGTATCATTATGTAACCCATGGTTGTGTGCACTGTAGAATTAATATAAGATATGTAACTCTATAGATATATAATAATTAATCATTAGTTTTATGATTAAAACACTATTCTTAAGTCTTTAATTGTATTAGTTCATTAACTTCAACCATATTCCCTTGCTTTGGTTTTACTTCTATATCCTTCTCTCTCTCTCTCTCTCTCTCTCTCTCTCTCTCTCTCTCAGGTATCTGAGACAAAGGTGTTAAATAAATTGCCCAAAGTTGTACAGTTGCTAACAGGAATGATGAGATTTGGACAGATTATTTCATACAAATCTACTACTCTAAACATTCCAACAAAATGAGATATTTATATTTAAAGACAATATTATTGATATTTCTGAATTATTAAGTAATTGTCCTATTTATTTCATTCTATCACACAAATGCTACATATTCACAAATAAACATGAGATATATGCATAGCTAATAAAGACCTAGACTTTGTGGGAGTGCGTAGGAACTTTCATAAGTGTATGTGGGCGTGTCTTGTTCTTCTTGCTCAGAAGCTATCAGGGGCTGACTCTGGTTTTAAGAGGGATTAGGGAAACAAAGTAAGGAGAGATCATGGGAGAAAGAAGGAAGAACAGAGGAAGAGAGATAGTCAATGAAAAAGGGTGCATCTTTCCAAACTGAAGCCACTGATAGCCAGGAATTGTCATCTATAGTTCTTTACAATTGCATTATGTTAGAGATAATGGAATGCCAAAATCTATACAGAGACATTCTTTGTTAAAGACAACATTTACAATCTGTTTATTCTTTTGCAATTGTCCAAATGATCTGCCCTGAAATAACTGATGGTGCATTCTTACTGTTATCATTTAAATAAGAGAATTGAGACAGTTAAATGAATGGAGATACCACTTACCTCTGGGCTGGAGCCAAGACTTTCTACCTGGCCTTCTGCTTTCAAAATCTATAATCTTCACTGTGGTATATATTAAGCCTCACTTAAACCCATGACTTAATAATACATAATTAACTACTGGTTCTTAAATATCTAGCTTTTCACCAAACTTGGGTCTAATGTCTGAAAAACTTTTCAATAAAACTTGAAATCTCTAACCTTTGCTATACTCACTGGACATGTCTGAGTTTCATAAACCAATGTGGTTAATCTCTATATGAAAATCCCTTATGATGTGTTGTCAGAATTTCTTCCCACTTATAGTATCAGTTCAAACAGCTTTTCAGAGATAACTGTAATTCTGAGAAAAGCTTAAGTCCTTTATGGCTAATCCTGCACGTGGTACCACCATTCAGTTTATTTTTAGCATCTTTCTGTTCAAGTGACTGTCTCACTCTGACATCTACAGTGGCTTCCAGCTGCATCTGTCCTCCCAAAGGGACCCTGAGGGGAAATCAGGAATGAGTACAGGGCTTGAATGAGTTTTTTCAAAGTTTTCCTCAATATGAAGCTCCCACATTACATTTTTGGGGAACTCTTGACTTTAGTCTAGTGATAAGCATTGACATTTGGAGGTAATAAAACCTCCGATGTAAGCCATTTCTTATTTTTGGTAGAGCTGCACAATCTCAAATATTCATGCAGTAAATTATTTTATGTGCAATTTCCATTTTCAGGGAAAGGCAGTTTGAACTGGAATTTAACATTTGCTGCATCAGCCACACTGGTGTTGTGTATGCACGCAAGCATGGATTCAGTTATACATTTTTATCATTTCATTCAGAAATCGTAAATTTAGCTCTTGTCATATATGAGATGTTGGATTCTAGGAATGTATGAAGTGAAAAGTAGCCTCTAGTTTTCACCTTCCGTGGTCTTGGAGAGGGAATTCTGTGAGCAAATATTGAAAGTGCCTTATTTTTCACAAAACCTCTTCTCTTCAATTTTTCAATTTTTAAAAATTTATTGCCTTATTTCTTGGGATTTTCCCACTTCCTCCTCACCACAGAGTCTCAAATATTCTACAGTCTAAGGAAATAAGAAAATGAAGGAAATAAAGAGAGAGGAGACCCTGCTCAACAATAGCACAGTTTTAAAACCTGTTTCTTTGCATGATAATGGAGTATTGTCTGGTGTTTAGGTCAGACTGTGACCTTGAAGTGACTCTGGGTCTAAGATGGAACATATATTTTCAAAATGGCATTGCCTGTGTCAAAGTTAAACCTAACATAAAGTATTTTCTCAAATGTTCATTAATTTCAGGTTTCATACCAGAAACCATGTGGTATTATTTTGATCATTGTGATCACAAATGTTATTATGTAATATTTCTTAACTAGTGTTTTGGTAACATTATTATTAATTCTGCTATTGGACTTTCTGGTTATTTTTCTCCTTTTTTTTGTTTTGAAGCTGCTGGGTTGATCAGATTTGAAAAAGATATATATAATTCATAATTAGTGAAAATTTTACTCTCTACTTCAAAAATTATTTCTTTTCTGATTTTATTTAAGATTACATCTAGAATGCAGTTCAATAACCAAGATGGTATAATCCATTTTCATCTTGATTCTTAAGCTTAGTGTGATTGCTTCTAATGTAATATTTTAATATATTAATAATGCTTATGTTTTCAGCATCTCTTCTTCTAACATCCATTTTTTATTATGTTAAGGAAAGTTAATATTACTTGATTAATAGCTTCCTGTAGGTATAGATTTTGAATTTAAAAATATTCTTTGAGTGCCCAAAACAGAAAAGAAGCCTTTTTAACAAATGGTGCTAGGAAAACTGGTTATCTACATGAAGAAGAATGAGACTAGCCACTTATCTCTTACCCTCCACAAAAGTCACCTCAAAATGAATCAAAGACCTACATTAGAACAGAATCTCCGCAATTCCTAGAAGTAAACATAGGGTCAGCACTCTAACATACAGGGACCAGGGAGGAAGGAGGGGAATTTCAATGGGAAAGAGAGGACAGGCGAGGAATTGCAAGAGAGTGATATTGGCCAAATTATATTTTTTTATATTTTGTGCCTGTACAAATATGTAGCAACGATACCATCATTCTGTACAGTTTTATTTATTTATCTCTTTAAGGTTTTTGGACACGGAGGATTGAACCCAGGGATATTCAACTACTGAGCCCCATCCCCAATTTTTTATATTTATTTATTTATTTTGAGTCAGGATCTCACTAAGTTGCTAGGGCCTCACTAAGTTGCTGAGTCTGGCCTTGAACTTACATCCTTCTGTCTCAGCCTCCCAAATTTCTGGATTACAGGTGTCATCCACCCTGCCTGGCTCATTATGTACAATTTTAATGCACAAATTTAAAAAAATATGGAAAATATCTGTAATTCTTCAAATGATTTATTATTATTGATTCATTCTTTGGAAGGATTATAATCATTAGTTTTCTAATGTTAAGTTACTCCTGAATGTATGTAGGTCAGGTAAAGGCTCAAACTGGGTAGTAAGGAAGGGTTTAACAACTGGACTATCCACTGTGGTCAGGATCAGGAAATAGACAAGAGGTCGCATTGTACCAAGGACTAGTAAAGTTTTGTTATCTCATGGTGGAAGGGCAAGGGGAAAGGGAAGAAGATGGCAACCCAGAAGACTGCTTAACAAGGTGTGTGACCCCTATGAGAAAGATGCAGCCAACCAACAGTCACTTTGCAGGAAGGGAATCTGTGGAAGAAATTCCCACCCTCTGTTTCTCCCCATGTGACCTCAAGTCAGAGAGCAGGGAAGTCCATTGATTCTATTTTTGGGGGTTTGACTTCCAGAGCAAGAATTAGAATGAGGAAACAGAAGACATATCTCCCTATTTCTAAACAGAGTTTTAGTAATCTGGTATACTCCAGGTCTTGCACTATGAATGATCATTTCAATATGTAAAAATCATTCAAAACAATGGAATTGAAACTTCATTAAGATCATAAATCTGGTGGTGCAAGCTTGTAACCCAGTGGCTCAGGAGCCTGAAACAGGAGGATTGCAAGTTCAAAGCCAGCCTCAACAACAGCGAGGAACTAAGCAACTCAGTGAGACCCTGTCTCTAAATAAAATACAAAATAAGGCTGGAGATGTGACTCAAGGGTTGAGTGCCCCTGAGTTTAATCGCCAGTACCAAACAACAACAAAAGTTAGGGGGAGTAACTGAACTTAATAAAGTTATAAATGTGGCTTGAGCTTGGTGTGCAAGGGAAGACTGATTTAGGATAAGGATAGAGAAGAAATCAGTAGGTATTCAGTAGGCATCATTTAGATGTTAGGTTTATTTTAAGTACAATGGCCATTACAGGGTTTTATGTAAATAAGTATTAAAATGATATCATCTGAATAATTTATTCCTTAAAAAATTATAGATAAAAATCCTGCGCCAGATGATTGTTATAGGTAACATGTGTGTAGGTAAGCAGGGGACTGAACCTAGGGCCGGATGCAGGCTAAGCACATTCTCTACCACTCAACTACTCCCCATCCTCTTTTCCCAGAGGATATGGTGAGTGTGTATGGTTAGTGGTTGGGGATAGTTTCCTAACTATGTTTTTGTTTTCTTATTTCAAGATATCATCTTTCTGGTTTACAGTTTTCTAATGAGGAATGAATATTATTTTTAAATACATATATTTTCAGTTGTAGGTGGACACCATACCTTTTATTTTATTTTTATGTGGTGCTGAGGATCGAACTAGTGCCTCACGCATGCCAGGCAAACACTCTACTACTGAGCCACACCCACAGCCCCATGAGGAATGAATTTGAGATGCAATTTTTAACTCTGAACAAGAATATAGTTTGTTGATATAGTTTTGTAATGCCTTCTGTATTTGTATTTTGGCAACTTATTTTTGTATATTTATACTTATTTTCTTGACATATTTACTAGAAAATGTTCTACCTTATTGATGGTTAATTTCCTGAGGAGCAACAATGTTATTATATCCAATCCGTGTGTTTATTTTCTACTGCTTTATGTTTGTAGTTGTAATAAGTCCTCACTTTCCTGTGCTTTGTTCCATTTATAAAAGGGTATTGCCTTTACTGTGTTTTGAGCGTAACTCATAAATATCTAATTTATTATTATTTTAGCCTAGTAACCATATCTTTTAAATATCCGAATTTGTTAAGAGCACCTTATTGATAGGCATTTCCTATATTTGGCATGCAGTTACAAAAAATTAACACTTGTTAGCGACATGGAATAGAAATTCTAGGTTTCTGTAGACCTATGAGATATGATGGCAAGAGTAGATTTTTACTTTTTTAATGCTTTTATTCCTATCTTTCATCTAAATATATTTAATTCAATGAAATATTTTTTCAAATATAATTTCACATTTTAAAAATAATGATGTTTTTCTCTATGACTTCATATAAAATCACTTGGAATATATTTCAAAAATTTGCAAATCAGACTTTTGTGATGTTTAATATGAATATCTCCTGATAAAATTTAGGTTGCTTTTCATCCTGAATTGAATTGGCTATTTTCAAAAACCAGTTGACTATATACATGTTGGTCTATTCTGGGCTCTTTTTATATGCCTACTTTCACACTGATAATTCATTGTCTCATCTATTGTATTTTTATTCTAAGGCTTGGTACCAGGTAGTATAAGCTATCCAGATTGTGTTTTCTTTTCAAGAATGTATAAGCTATTCTTAATTCTTAAATATGTTCACATATGTTGTAGAATAGTTTCTTTAATTTCTATAAAACACATGCTGGTATTTTGTCTGGAATTTTGAATCCACAGATGAATTGGTGAGGAATTATCACATTAAAAAATATTAAAACTCTTGTCCATTGACATAGTATATGTCTCCATTTATTTAATGTTCTTCATTTTTCTGTTATATTTCATGTGTAGTTCTTTTTTTCCCTCATGGAAAAACCTTTTACAACTCTGGTTAAACTCATGGATTAGTTTTTCATACTTTTAAGTTAATTTGTTGTTGACATCAGCCCAAATTATTATCACTAAAAAATTGATGAGGCTTATGGGTATGAGTACAGGGGTTATCATCTAATTATCTGTAAATACATCCAATTTATTTTTAATTCTACTAATCAATTAAGTTGTCCAGTGAAATATAAACACCAGAGCAACTTTTAATGGGATTGAGAGTGACTGATTGTTGAGAAATTAAGATTAGGTCCTTTCCTAATGGAGTCTTCTAGTTTTCCTTCCAAAGTGCCCTATGAGCCCTTCAATTTGTGAATTCAAGTGCTTTTCTTCTTGTGCAATATTTTCTCTAAATTTTATTGCTGTTAGATTGTTTTGCTTTTCTTTCTCAGAGACAACGATGACACACATATTGAGCCTACATTTTATGTTGTCCATTCCCAATATATTCTCTGTGAACTTTTGTACTATTTTATTTCATTCATTTTTCTCTCGTTTGCTGTTTTCAACCTTTCTTCCATTTTCCTTATTAAATTTTTATGAGTCTCTATCGCATAATTTGGAAAGTACCTGTCGCCCCATAATTTAGATTTTGCTGCTGGTTTAACTTTGTTTCCCTTCCATTGTATCTGAGTTAAACCAATTCTTCATTTTGCTCTGCCTTTTAAAAATCCATTAATATTCCTGAACAGTTTCTTTTTTAAAAAATATGTATTTTCAAATATTTTCTTTTGTGGCAATTCTGTTTAGAGTGTTTACTTCCAACTTTTGTTTTTTTTTTTTTTTTTTTGGCTTCAGAGTTATATATATATATATATATATATTCTATTTCCTGGAGGAATTTTTCTCAGTTGGTCTGTTTGGATTTCTCTTTTCCTTTTTGTGTTCAATTTTGACAATCTCTCTGTATGGACTTGTTAATCTCCCCCTTGTTCACATATTTGACATTTTGAGGTTTTTACCAAAATTCCTAGTTAAATATCATCCACTTCTGTCTGTGCTGCAAAGGCCAGATGCTGGAGTGGATTTGTTTGTTCTGTTGGTAGGGGGTCGAGTGGTGATTCCTCCAATTTTATGTCTTTGTTTTGCAGGAACCTAAATTTTCCTCTTTCTTTTTTACCAGTTCATTTCCAAAGGACACTGGTTCTTTCTATTTGAATTATTTTATTCCTCGGAATTTTGTATATTTTATTCAAACCAATGTTGTTTTCATGAAATCTCATACTTAGGCCCACAATAAATAGGCCATCACAGAGACAGAAACTACCACCAGACAGACCCATGCACTGCAAATGGTATAAAACATTCAATGTTTCTTTCTAGTTACTTAACATTCATTACTGAGTATGCTTTGGGTAGAAATCCAGGTATCATCTCCCCTTTTTTGCTGGTCATAAGGATCTCTTTCTTTTTATCTGATCTAATACCTCTACATAAACTCCTGGGTATCAATTAAAATCCTTTGCTTATTCCATTTTTGTCATCAAATATATTTACTTTTATTATTTTCTCAGATGGGGTCAGAAGGAAATGGGAATAATATGACAAAAGAAATAATTTTTAAATATTAATCTTCATTAAAATACCCATTCTGCAGAGATCCATATTCTCTAAATATTCTTTGCAATTTACCAAATTACCTAAGCTTTTTCATATTATTTGTATATCTTAGAATTTTAAGAACCTATTTGATAATCTCAGTGGGGGGTTAACACTAATACACTGTTTGCAGAGATGGAGACAATACTTAACACCAATAAACTTTTTTTCATGTAATGCTGGAAAAGCAGAGAAATACTTAAACTTTTAATTGCATCAATTTGTACTTTATACAAGCTCCCCCTGTGATAGTGATTCATAGTGATTTGGGGAAACCAAAACTGGAAATCCTGTACTAAAAGAAATGTGAGTGAAAGAATTGGTGTAGAAAAAAAAACCCTAGTTGGCTTTTACATTTTCTATTAGGAAGCAGTAAAGGATTGGGCACCAGGGAACAGGAGTGCAATCAATTTCTCTACTTTGTATATTCTACATGCTTCTTTGGGCTTGTAACTTTCCTGATGGACTCCCCATAGTGATCAGTAAAAAACAAAAACAAAAACAAAACAGCAATTCAGATGGAAAGAATCTCTACACTCATCACCAGAGATAGTCAAAAGGGATTGTTGGAGCATTTGGCTCTGTGCTGAAGCTGGGGTTGTGGAGGCTACCCATGGCACAGTTGATAGTAACAGCTTCTGAGAACAGAAGGTATATTGAACCCTGAGGCAAGGGCAAAAAGAAGCTGTAATGAGGATATGTAAGACCATTTTGAGATCTTGACCAAATTGTTCACCATTTACTGATGCACTCAAACAAGTGTGAGTGCATCAAGCAATGAAGAGAAAAATTTAACAGAAATTTAACAGACTATTGGGTTGAGACTGTATTTCTAAATCAAGCATAGAAAGGAAGGGAACCTCATATATCCCAGAGAGAGCTAGTATTCCCAGATAGTGAGAAAGGCTCACACTTTTACACTCTGTGCATTTTCTCATTTCCAAATTGGATTCCTTGAGTGAAATGTTTGGTGGTTTATCTCAGCCTAAAAGTTAAACACATACATAAAAATTCTGTTACTCATTTCCAACTTATAGATCTCTTGAAAAGTTTTGTCATCATTTGCAGATTAATTTTTCTCATCTAATTATTTGTACTGACAATAATCTTTATGTCCAATTGGTACTTAGCATTTTCCAAACATTTTCACATGTGTTATGATATGAGATTGATCATGCTGAGTTCAATCTCTCTTATATGACTATTCTCATCATGGATTATCCCTACCTCTTCACATCACCCCCAGCAACTCTGGTAGTTATCAGGACAAGATTTCTCAGAAACATGTCAGAGACATTGATAATTGAGTTAAGGGGTCTGTTCAAAGATGTTTGTCTTCATAATCCATAAATAAAAACTCTGATCATATGTTTTGAAAACAAATCCAAGGCTCTTGATGGCAAATCTCATCTCTTTAGGTCAGCAATTGCTGATAGGTTTTATGCCTGGACAGTGTTTGAGGGATTGATAGATTGAGCAGATTGTTTCTTAAATTACAACATCTGACCAAAAAATGAGCATTTACTATGTGCAGGGATCTTATTAAGTACTTTCAACAACACATCTTTGTCATAATCCCCCCCCCCCCCGCCCCGCAAAGAAAGAAAAATCTCCAATTTAAGATAAGGCAGCAAAAACACGTTTAGCAGAAGGAAAATATCTTCATTCCTTGAGAGCAATACTGAGTTATTTTCTTTTTAGTGACATAAGTTTCAGGCACTGTCAGGTTTTCTCTGAAGCCATGTATACCTTAAACTCCCAGTGTCACCTTCAGCTTGGAGAAGCATAAAGGCCTTGCGTCTCAGCATAGCCAATCTCACTTCCTAACTTCCCACCTACTAATGCAGCTTCCTGAACATTTATTTTTCTTAGGTCTGCTTTTCTGATGCTTTATTTTTCATTTTTTTTTATTTCATATATATATATATATATATATATATATATATATATATATATATATTATCTACCTATATACTTATCTATCATTTGTCTCCCTCTTATTTCCTCTCGATTATCTTAATTTTAAATTAACTATTGTAGGTGTTCACCCAGAATGCTTTAAACCAGCATTTTATACAACTATATTCTATGGATCAAGGAACATCTAAAATAATAATAAGTTCTTTAGGAAAAAAATTATGCTCATTTTATTGAACAGAATATTTCCAAATATATTCAAGTTTAAATCTCCTCACACATACAATTTATTTTTAATACTGTTCGCTTATATTCTGAATAATAATTTGTTTAGTATTTTATTTTTGTGCATATATACAATGTAATCTGTCTCCAGCAAATCCCAGACAATGAAACATTGAATTTATTACTGAGATCAAATATCCCCTCCCTAGTCACCAAAGGTTCTTCTAAGGTTGGCTGTCTTCCTTTCAGTTTTTAAGAGCATATCTACGGTCAGATAGTATGTACCGTTTGACTCCTTCTCTTCATCTGGATGTTTTTTTCTCATGACCACTAACTATTTCCAGGGAGGTTATATGGTCACCTTTAAGTCCTACTTCAAAAAACCAATCTAGGACTAAAGAAAGAAGAATCTAGAAACTCACCTGCAAGGGACTGACAGTATCCCCCCGAGAAAACTGCTAAAGAGCATCTACTGCTCGGTTCCTTGGTCCTAGATAATAGAGAAATGAAAGTCCAGCCATGTCCATTGTTTGACATGCCCAAAGAGAACCAATTAGAATATGACTCCCCTTTAGATTCTTTTCCTGGTAAAAGACTTCAATACAAGTGACTTTCAACATAGACTTGATAGTGACAACTTAATTATCAAATACTCTGGAGAGAGTGCAATAACGTTAATGCAACTTGACACATAATTATCATTTTTCCAATAGAATTACCATGTGGTTATAGCTCAGTTCTTTTTCTGATCGAGTATCTGAAGTGCACCTGTCCCCTCTGATGTTAGGTTTATCCTTCTTTCCTATCCTCATCCCTAAGTATATGTGCTCTCCAACAATGGCCAATCAGACACTAGAGAATAAGTTTCCAGCTGATAAAAATCTTATACCTTTTCTTCCTTGGATTTTTTTTTTTGCATTGAGAAATATTCCAATTCCTAAAGAATGATATAAGCATGGACATGAATATTTACTAGGTAACTGTTATGTGTTAGACAATGAGCTAAAAGTTTTGACCATGAGAAATAGTTATTTTATCCTCAAAGATGAGGGAACTCAGGTTCATATAAGTTAAATAATCTTGCCACAACCACAAGGTTTGCATTAATATCTTATATTTCAATCCACTCCTGTGCACTACAGTGAAAGCTGTTCTTAACCTTAATTTTACACTAGAATCACTTGTGGAGTTCTGTAAATAGTCATACTGGATTCCACAATCAGAATCTGGAGTATGGTCTTGACATTTAAATTTCAGCATTATTCCCAGGTGTTCTTGATGCATCTAGGGTTGAGAATCACTACTGTATATGACTTTTATAAATCGGTAAATTGCCAAAAAAATCATGCTTATTCATTTTTTAATCTACAAATCAAAAAAGAAGTGCATAACAAAGTGAGGAAAAGTCCTATTTACACAATGGAAATTGTATAAACTCCTTTACTTACACAGGGGAAAATAAGGACATCGAGAGTGGTATGTATAATTCTGAGAAAGTGAACTGTAGTAAGGGAAATGTTTTTTTGGAATTAGGACAGAACTTGGTTTAAACAATCTCAGGCAAATCATTTTATTCCAGAGAACTGAGAATCTTCATTTCCCCATATTTTCAGTTCGTCTCCAATACTGTTAGTATTAACTAAAGATACCTGACTTCTCTTTAAAAATAACTCCCTACAAAACAATCTAAAGTTGAAACTATATCATAGTGAAGTTTCCACATGAGCATACAAAGAATAAGCGATGATTCGCGGTTGGATAAAGTAGTGTATAGATTTGATTAAAACTGTTTGTTTGATTGCTGTTGATTGTGAACAATGTTTGCTGGTTTTCTTACTGCTGAATCTGCACATTTCTGAGAGACATAATAGTCTTTACTTGTATCAGTGGATTCACTTATTTCTCTTTGCAGTTCTATCAGCTTTTATCTCACATATCCCACCACTCTGTTGTTAGATGAAAATACACTAAGGATTGCTATATATTCTTAGAATATGCAATACCCTCCTTAATCACTAACATCTTTCCTTGCTCAGAATCCTGTACTAAGATTAATATACCTACTTCCCCTTTCTTTTGATTCATATTAGCATGGTATCTTTCTCTCTTTCCTTATTTTTAATCTATATCTCTTTATATTTTTTTTTCTGGAGACAACATATAGTTGCATCTTATTTTTTTGATCAATTCTGACAATTGCCAACATTTCACTGATGTATATAGAGCATTGATGTTTGAAGTAAATACTGATATAGCTGGAGTATTAGCTATCATACTTGTTGCTGTTATTCTTTGGGTCTGTTTTTTGACCTTCCATATTTTTTCTACTTTTTGCACTTTTAATTGTACATTTTTATTATTCTGAATTTTCACCTTTTTTAGCACATCAATTATTTCTTTATTTTCTTTATTTTTACCTATATTAATTATTACTTGAGTTTGCAATATACATTCAAAGCTAATTCGAATCAGTTTAACTTCAAATAATATAGATCTTCAAAATGAATTAAGAAAAAGAAAAGTACTTCACTCTTTCATGCTCCTACTTTAATGATCTACCTTTCTTTTTAAGTTTTTTTTTTTGTAG